>NC_041388.1:644320664-644321183 GCF_002162155.2 Triticum dicoccoides | reverse complement strand
CGCCGTCGCCGCCCCGCCTCTGCCTCGCCGTCGCCTCTGCCTCGCCGCGCCCCAGCTGCCCCGCGTCGCCGTCGCCTCTGCCTCCCTTTGGTCAGGGCCGGCACCGCCCCCCTCTTCCCCCTGTTTTTTCAAATATATAGTTTGTTTCCTGATTATATGTATATGTATGAGTATATGTATGTGTGTATATCTGTTTATATGTCCTTTTTCTAGATTTTTTTGTTTTTTGCATTTTTATAAAAATGTATGTATGTATGTATATATGTTCTGTGTATATATATATATATTCATGTATATATGCAAAAGATAGATTTTTAGAAAAAATAGTATTTATTTTGTTCATAGATTTTTTTGGTGATATTGATTATTGTAAATATGCAAATGTTTGTATATTCATATGAACTCTCTCGGAGAAAAAAATGTTATCGAGGAGAAAAAAAGTTCTAGGATCGTCAAGGGGTCAAGAGGGGGTCGAGGGTCGCCGAGGGGTTGAGGGTCGAGAGGGGGTCGAGGGTCGCC
>NC_041388.1:644241428-644320338 GCF_002162155.2 Triticum dicoccoides | reverse complement strand
AATAGCAAGTATCGTCGGTGTGAGATACAGGTGGCCGTCGGTGTCGGACACTACATCCACGTCCCACAAGTGACGTGGGCGTCGACGCCCGCGTCACTTGTGGGACGTGGATGTAGTGTCCGACACCGACGGCCACATGTATCTCACACCGACGATACTTGCTATTTAGGGTTTCCTCTACTACTCGGCGACCCTCGACGACCTCCTCTATTCTTTCTTCTCCTCTTTTTTTCTTCTTCCTCTTCTTTTTTTATCCTTGAAGCGTTGTCGAGGCCACCCCAAACCCTAGAGAAGCAGCGTCGAGGCCACTAATTAATATTAGTTCTACGTTTGCCACTAATTTATCCATCTGTCATGTTTGAATAATAATTGCCATGTTGTAAATATTTATAGAAACTATGGACACCACCCGAGACGAAGTACAAGAAGAGTTGTTGGGGGACATAATCGCACGAGGAAGTGATGTCATCTGCTCGTTGTTTCTCAACGACACCGATGGTCTGGAAGCAGCTGGCTATGATTATGATGGCTCCGGTGACCCAATGCCGGTGCAAGAAGGATACCATGAGGACGGCTCCGGTGACCCAATGCCGATGCAAGAAGGAGACCGTGATTACGGCTTCGGTGACCGAACCGAGTCTGGCCATGTATTGTAGCGACCAGACCTCAAACGGTCCAATCTCTATGCTCCGGTGTCATCCCTGGATCAGTAATGCTGACACCACACAGTACTTGAAGGATTTATAACAGAGTAGCAATCACACACTTATTACATCGAGTGTCTCAAAAGAGAATTTATTACAATAAATATGGCCTAAGGCCATCTAATAACGATAACAGGGGAAGGCTTGGAAGATAAGTGAGTCCATCAACTCCAACGGCATCATTGAGTATAGAACCATGACCTAAAACTCCTTAATCGTCGTTTGGAAAGTCTGCAACATTAACGTTGCAGCCCGAAAACGGGTCAGCACATGGAATATACTGGCAAGGTAACACATAGAGAGTAATGGAATGAAACAACTATACTATATGCATATTTGGCTGGTGGAAAGCTCTATGGTTACAGTTTTGCGTAAAGCCAATTTTTCCATACTGCAAAGGAATAAATTTATTTAGCTATTATGGTGGTTGTTGAACATTGAGAATGGTTACAGCATCCTCAATCCCAATTAAATAACCTCATTAAACAAACCCATCAAATTAAATTTTATAGTAACATGTTGAGATTCACATGATAATCCAGGTACTAGATACTCAAGATGTCCATAACCGGGGACACGCCTAACCATGATTAGTTTATACACTCTACAGAGGTTTTGCGCACTTTTCCCCACAAGACTCGATCGCCTCCGTTTGGTTTCTCGCACTACACGGTGTTTGAGAAACGGATGACCGAGACATAGTCTTTCAGAAGTGCTAGCACCTTACGATGGGTAGACCGTACCACCTACATCTGCTAGTCTACCACTATAAGAGTTCGCAAGACTTAGTCAACTATGCTAGAGCCCATAATAGCTTGTGGCTGCACACGGAAGTTTCTAGCATGAAAAATCTCATGATCCTTTTGAGCCTGGGTGGCGGTCCAAAAGAAAACAGACAATCTTGGAATACCCAGGTACCTCGATCCACCCAGACGTGTATTTAAGTTGCCACCTTAGATAAACCATTGATTTAAAAATCTCACATCTATCATGGATATCACTCACCCAATCCACGTCTACTAGCATAGCATAGCAATAATAAGCAAACGTAGATGTAACTCCCAGAGGTTTGATAATAAACAGGTAATAGGTACTACCTCAACTACTTCCCAAACCCACAATTTAGTTAGATCCTAATCATGCAATGTGTAAGGATTGATCTAATGCAATAAAACTGGGTAGTAGAAGGTATGATCAAAGTGTTACTTGCCTTGCTGATGATCTGGGAAACCTAATGATTCGATGTAACAAGCGGCGCACTCCGAGTACTCTATCGCAAACAAACAAGCATACAATAAGTACTCAACTAATGCACAGGTAAAACTCAAATAAGAGATCTAACCAGAAAGTTCAACTTAAGAACTCCGGTTGGCAAAAAGAATCAAATCGAACGAAGCAACGAAAGACAAATGACAAAAGAAACAGACTTCGTTTACTATTCTGGATCTAGGGCAATTTTTACAGTGGCAAAAACTTGTTTGAGTTGGTTAAACAGAAAAAGGGTTTCGAAACGAAACTCCAGGCGCTTGAATCGCCCGATTCTGATAAACGAGCGAGAAGTTATACTAAAACGAAAATCGGATCAGAAATCGCGATCAGAAAAATCGCGGATTTAGTCCGAGAAAAAGAAAAACGACGAACGGTTTAAAGACGAACGTTCGTTAACTGAATCTAAACGATGAACACGTTCGTTAAAACGAACGAAGGAGCGAACGCTCGCTAAATAGAATAAATCGAAAAAAACCGTTCGAAAAAATAAACCGCGGCTTTTAAAAAAACCGGGCGGTTTTCTAAAGAAAACCGCTGGCGACGGCGGCTACCTCGATGGCGGGTCCGGCGGGCGGCGGGGCGGCTCCGGCGAGGCGGCGCGGGGCGGCGAGGCGGCGGGGCAACGCGGGGTGGCGCGCGGCAGCGGCTGCGGTGGCGGCCTAGGGTTAGGGTTAGGGTGTGGCGCGGGGCTCGAGGCGGGCTGGGGCATTGGTGGGCTGGCCCGCTCGGGCGGGCGCCTTATAAAGGCTGCCCCGGGCGGAGTCCCGCTCGGGTACGGCCCGGAGTCGGTTCATGTTTTTTTTAAATAATAACGCGCAGAAAAAAAATAAAAGAAATACTAAACGGACTTCCCGGCTTCAAAAATCAAGCCGCACAGGATGAACATTTATTTGGGGCCTAAATCCAATTTTGAAAAACGCGCATTTTTCCTAAATTCAAATAAAATAGCAAATAAAACCAAATAAAATCTTATTTGATTTTTTTATTAAATCCTCAATATTTCTTTATTTTGGGAAAGTCATTTTATTCCATCTCTCATATTTTTGTAATAGAAATTATTGAAGATAAAATAAATAAAAATCAAATGATCCTATTTTCAAAATTTGAGACAACTCAAATATGAAAATAACGAAATCCCTAACTCTCCCGGGGTCCTTGAGTTGCGAAAAATTTCTAGGATCAACCAAAATGCAATAAATATGATACGCAATGATGATCTAGTGTATAACATTCCAAATTGGAAATTTTGGGATGTTACAAACCTACCCCCCTTAAGGTGAATCTCGCCCTCGAGACTCAGGTTGGCTAGAAAATAGGTGAGGGTGGTCCTTCAGCAAATCTTCATCTCGTTCCCAGTTGGCTTCATCCTTCGTGTGGTGGCTCCACTGAACCTTGCAAAACTTGATAACCTTGCTGTGGGTGACTCGACTGGCATACTCTAGAATCTTAACTGGTTTCTCCTCATAAGTCAAATCACTGTCCAACTGAATTGCTTCCAGTGGTACCGTATCTCTCAGTGGTATGTCAGCCATCTCCGCGTGGCACTTCTTCAACTGGGATACATGAAACATGTCGTGAACTCCTGACAGTTCTTCGGGTAATTCCAACTTGTAGGCTACTTCTCCCATACGTTCCAACACTTTGTATGGGCCTACAAAACGTGGCGCTAGTTTTCCCTTAACTCCAAAGTGCTTAAATCCTCAAAGTGGTGATACTCAAAGATAAACTCGGTCTCCGACTTCGCAAACTGTCTCCTTGCGTTTAGAATCTGCATAACTCTTCTGCCTGGATTGAGCTACCTTTAGCCTGTCGCGAATTAATTTCACTTTCTGTTCAAATTCCTTTATCAGATCCGGTCCAAACAACTGGCGATCTCCAACTTCATCCCAGGACAATGGGGTCCTGCACCTGCTTCCGTACAGGGCTTCGAAAGGGGCCATCTTCAAACTAGATTGATAGCTGTTGTTGTAAGAGAACTCTGCATATGGCAAATTCTCATCCCAACTAGATCCGTAATCTAGCGCACAAGCTCTTAGCATATCCTCCAAGATCTGGTTGACTCTCTCAGTCTGTCCATCTGTCTGCGGGTGGAAAGTTGTGCTAAACTCTAGTCTGGTTCCCAAAGTCTCATGCAACTGATTCCAGAACTTTGAAGTAAACTGGGTTCCTCTATCCGATACAATGCTCCTTGGAACTCCACGCAGACATATGATCCTAGTCATGTATATCTTTGCCAACTTTGCACTGGTATATGTAGTCTTCACTAGAATGAAATGAGCTACCTTTTTCAAACGATCGACTACAACCCATATCGAGTCATAGCCTAAACGTATTCTGGGCAATCCTGTAATAAAATACATGCCTAGCTTATCCCACTTCCATTCGGGTATCGCTAATGGTTGTAGCAATCCTGCTGGCTTCTGATGCTCTACCTTCACTCTCTGACATACATCACAAACTGCTACGTACTCCGCAATATCCTTCTTCATTCCGGTCCACCAGAAAATCTCCTTCAAATCCAAATACATCTTGGTATTTCTTGGGTGAATCGAGTATGGTGAGTCATGGGCCTCTTGCAGAATTAGCTTCCTGATCTCTGAATCATTTGGTACATAGACACGGTCTTCAAATCATAAGGTACCGTGCCCATCCTCACGAAATCCCTTAGCTTTTCCTTTGCTAATTTTCTCCTTAATAGAAGCAATCTCCTTGTTAGTCCTTTGGGATTCTCTGATCTTATCCATCAAAGTAGACTGAATCTCCAATACTGCTACATAGCCTCTCGGGACTATTTCTAAACATAACTCTCAAAGATTTTCGGCTAACTCCCTTGGTAATTCTCCCATCATTAGGGTGTTGACATGGCTCTTACGGCTTAATGCGTCAGCTACTATGTTAGCCTTTCCAGGGTGATAATGCAATTTCATATCATAATCCTTGATGAGCTCCAACCATCTCCTTTGTCTAAGGTTCAACTCCTTCTGTGTGAAAATATACTTCAGACTCTTATGATCCGTGTACACTTCGCAATGGTTTCCAATCAGAAAATGTCTTCAGTGCATGCACTACGGCTGCTAACTCCAAGTCATGCATAGCATAATTCAACTCATGAGGCTTAAGCTGTCATGAGGCATATGAAACAACTCTCCCTTCCTGCATAAGCACTGCTCCAAGTCCTCGACGTGAAGCATCGCAATACACCTCATAATCCTTGGTCTGGTCTGGCAAAATCAACACTGGTGAAGTAACCAAACGTTTCTTCAACTCCTGAAAACTAGCCTCACATTCCTCCGTCCATATGAACTTGGTATCCTTCTTCAACAACTCCGTCATAGGCTTCGCAATCTTTGAGAAATTCTCAATAAACCTCTGGTAGTATCCTGCGAGTCCAAGAAAACTCCGGATCTCTCCCACGGTGGTTGGTGCTTCCCACTTGGTCACGGTATCAACTTTAGTGGGATCTACTGCTATACCTTCTCCGGATATAACGTGTCTGAGAAACCCAACTTCCTTCAACCAAAACTCACATTTGCTAAACTTGGCATATAGTTGATGTTCCCTGAGCTTTCCAAGAACCAAACGCAAATGTTCCTTATGCTCCTCTTCATTCTTTGAGTAAACCAGGATATCATCAATGAACACTACGACGAACTTATCCAAGAACTCCATAAACACTTTGTTCATCATGTTCATAAAATATGCAGGTGCGTTAGTCAGACCAAATGACATAATGGTATACTCGTACAACCCATACCTGGTGGTAAAAGCTGTCTTGGGTATATCCTGTTCCCGAATCTTCAACTGGTGGTATCCTCATTGCAGATCGATTTTGGAAAATACCTTAGCTCCTTGCAATCGATCAAACAGATCATTGATCATCGGTAGTGGGTACTTGTTCTTGATGGTTACTTCATTCAATCCTCGATAATCTACATCCATCCTTAACGATCCATCCTTCTTCTCCCCTAGAAGTACTGGCTATCCCCAAGGTGAAGAACTTGGGCGAATATAACCTTTATCCAGTAACTCCTTAATTTGCTTCTTAATTTCCACCAAATCCTTTGCAGGCATCCTATATGGTCTCTTTCATATTGGCCCTGTGCCTGGCAATAGCTCAATCAAAAATTCAATATCTCTATCCGGTGGCATGCCTGGCAACTCTTCTGGAAATACTTCGGGGAAATCCTTCACTACTGGTACTTCCTCCTGCACAACTCCTGTTAAGCAATTTACTTGAGTCCTCTTTGGCACATGTCGGGATACATACTTGATCCTTCTCCCTTCTGGGGTGGTAAGAAAAATTGACTTACTAGCACATTCAATATTCCCTTCATACTTTGATAATCAATCCATGCCTAATATCACATCCAACCCTTGGGTTTCCAATACTATTAGGTCTGAGGAGAAAACATAGTTACCAATCCTTAATGGTAACCGATCACACCATAGACTAGCCATATATTCTGCTCCAGGCGAGGTTACTAACATGGGTGACCTAAGGGCTTGGGTTGGCAGTTTATACTTATCCACAAATCCCCTTGATATGTATGAATGCAATGCACCAGTATCGAAAAGAACGAGTGCAGTAAATGACTTAACCAAAAACTTACCGATTACTGCATCCGGCTGCTCTTCAACCTCCTCCACATTAACGTGGTTCAGCTGTCCCCTGTTGAAAGGGTTCGGCTTCTTCCCAGAGCTTCCATTGCCATTTCCATTCTATGATTCAGGACATTCATTGGCATAATGTCCGGTCTTCTGGCACTTAAAGCAAGTGACTTGGCTCAGGTCTTTCTTGGCTGGGGTTGATGGGTTGGTCCGGTTCTGGCCGTTGCTTCCTCCATTCCCATTACCATTCCTGGGGCCATTGTGATTGTGCGAGATTCCTCCTTCATGGGTATGCTGAAAATGTCCTCCCGGTCTAGGGGTAAATCGTGGCTTCTGCTGAGCTCCTGAATTGTACTTTCCTTGTGCATACTTCCTCTTGCAATTTTCAATTTGTTGCTGCTTCCCTTCAATCATAAGAGCACGATCTACCAACTCCTGGTAGTTGTTGAAGGTTGCTACCATCAACTGCATGCTCAACTCATCATTCAGTCCTTCCAGAAACTTCTCCTGCTTAGCTGCATCCGTAGCAACGTCATCTGGGGCATAACGTGCTAATTTACTAAAATCCTCCACATACCGGCCAACAGTCCGTCCTCCTTGGCGCAACTTGCGGAACTCTCGCTTCTTCATGGCCATAGCTCCTGCTGAAACATGGGCAGTTCGAAAAGCCTGTTAAAACTGGTCCCATGTGACAGTATCGACAGGGAAAGTGGCTGTGAAATTCTCCCACCATGATGTTGTGGGTCCTTCAAGCTGATGTGCGGCAAACTTCACCTTCTCCGCATCTGTGCATCCTACTGTGGTCAACTCTCTAGCTGTCTTGCGGAGCCAATCATCTGCTACTATCGGCTTGGTGCTACTGGAAAACACCGGTGGATTCACCTAAGAAAACGGGCTAAGTGATCAACAGGTGGTGGTGGTGGTGGGTTGTTTTTGTTGTTCCCTTGATTCTGATTCTGGACTAGCAACTTCATCAATGTGTTCTACTGCTGGATCAACTGGGTGAGCTCCGATGGAAAGGTAAATCTGGGGTCACGTCTCGGAGGCATCTGAGGGTTTAGAAAAGATGAGATTTAAGAATAGAGGGGGTCTAAAGAGAAAACACTACCCATATGCACATGAGGCAAAAGCAAACAATTCACTTCATTCAATCAAACAAGGGCATACAATTGATCTAACTATCATAAAAGTGCTCGGACTACTATATTTACATGGTGGACTACTACTATTGATCAGGTGGTCTACTAGAAAGATTCTTCGGTTGCAGACTCCATGATATCTGCTCCAGCTTCATCAACATAGTCATCATCGCTATCATCTGGATCCGAGTCGGTATCATCGATGATGATGTAGTCTTCCGGGCGAATCTCCTTGGGTTCTTCATCTTCTTCTACTGGCATAGGGCCTCCCATAAATATTCCAATCTTCTTGATCAGATCGTCATTCTTCCCCACTAATACTTCAATTTCTTCTTCATAATCTTCACGTGTAGCCTTGAGTTCTTCCTCTAGTTCCTTGATTCTTGTCCTTTCCTTCTTCAGGTCTATCATGTCGGCGCACATCTGGTTCTCCCGACGTCGAATGTGCTGGTTTAACTCCTGGATAAAAGCTGCAATTGATCTATCCTTTCTGGTGCTGATCATCTCCTAGTGCTCATCTCGGCGCCCACAAATCTGGTAGATAGTATCCTTGAGATCATTGCGGTAGACTTCTCCAATGCGTCCCATGGCGATGTGAGCTGCCATGCTCTTTCCTAGACTCCAAGTTGGTGCATCAAAGGAAAACACTATGGGCTCGGTGACTGGCATGAATGTTCTTCCTGGAACTTGAACTTGAATCATCCAGCGCTCTTCTTCAGGTAAAGTGGCGTTGTAGGTTCCGGTGAAGCTTGGTACTCCTATGTCCAGGTATCTAGTGACTTCCTTCAAGTGACGTCCAAAGGGTGTATCTTCATCCGGTTGCGTGAACTTGTTCCTTGCATCCGCCATCCTAAAAGAGTAGAAAAGATGAGAAGTCAGAATGAGAAGAGAGTGAGTAGTGATCTAGGTCTTTTAGCTTAGTGGTCGTGTCCTACAGTCAGCGTGTGCTCTGATACCATCTTGTAGCGACCAGACCTCAAACGGTCCAATCTCTATGCTCCGGTGTCATCCCTGGATCAGTAATGCTGACACCACACAGTACTTGAAGGATTTATAACAGAGTAGCAATCACACACTTATTATATCGAGTGTCTCAAAAGAGAACTTATTACAATAAATATGGCTTAAGGCCATCTAATAACGATAACAGCGGAAGGCTTGGAAGATAAGTGAGTCCATCAACTCCAACGGCATCACTGAGTATAGAACCACGACCTAAAACTCCTTAATCGTCGTCTGAAAAAGTCTGCAACATTAACGTTGCAGCCCGAAAACGGGTCAGCACATGGAATATGCTGGCAAGGTAACACATAGAGAGTAATGGAATGAAACAACTATACTATATGCATATTTGGCTGGTGGAAAGCTCTATGGTTACAGTTTTGCGTAAAGCCATTTTTTCCCTACTGCAAAGGAATAAATTTATTTAGCTATTATGGTGGTTGTTGAACATTGAGAATGGTTGACAACATCCTCAATCCCAATTAAATAACCTCATTAAACAAACCCATCAAATTAAATTTTATAGTAACATGTTGAGATTCACATGATAATCCAGGTACTAGATACTCAAGATATCCATAACCGGGGACACGGCTAACCATGATTAGTTTATACACTCTGCAGAGGTTTTGCGCACTTTCCCCCACAAGACTCGATCGCCTCCGTTTGGTTTCTCGCACTACACGGTGTTTGAGAAACGGATGACCGAGACATAGTCTTTCAGAAGTGCTAGCACCTTACGATGGGTAGACCGTACCACCTACATCCCCTACATCTGCTAGTCTACCACTGTAAGAGTTCGCACGACTTAGTCAACTATGCTAGAGCCCATAATAGCTTGTGGCTGCACACGGAAGTTTCTAGCATGAAAAATCTCATGATCCCTTTGAGCCTGGGTGGCGGTCCAAAAGAAAACAGGCAATCCTGGAATACCCAGGTACCTCAATCCACCCAGACGTGTATTTAAGTTGCCACCTTAGATAAACCATTGATTTAAAAATCTCACATATGTCATGGATATCACTCACCCAATCCACGTCTACTAGCATAGCATAGCAATAATAAGCAAACGTAGATGTAACTCCCAGAGGTTTGATAATAAACAGGTAATAGGTACTACCTCAACTACTTCCCAAACCCATAATTTAGTTAGATCCTAATCATGCAATGTGTAAGGATTGATCTAATGCAATAAAACTGGGTAGTAGAAGGTATGATCAAAGTGTTACTTGCCTTGCTGATGATCCAGGAAACCTAGTTATTCGAAGTAACAAGCGGCGCACTCTGGGTACTCTATTGCAAACAAACAAGCATACAATAAGTACTCAACTAATGCATAGGTAAAACTCAAATAAGAGATCTAACCAGAAAGTTCAACTTAAGAACTCCGGTTGGCAAAAAGAATCAAATCGAACGAAGCAACGAAAGACAAACGACAAAAGAAACAGACTTCGTTTACTATTCTGGATCTAGGGAAATTTTGTGCCAAAAACTTGTTTGAGTTGGTTATACGGAAAGAGGGTTTCGAGACGAAACTCCAGGCGCTTGAATCGCCTAATTCCGATAAACGAGCGAGAAGTTATACTAAAACGAAAATCGGATCAGAAATCACGATCATAAAAATCACGGATTTAATCCGAAAAAAAGAAAAATGACGAACAGTTTAACGAACGAACTTTCGTTAACTGGATCTAAACGACGAACACGTTCGTTAAAACAAACGAACGAGCGAACGCTCGCTAAATAGAATAAACCGAAAAAAATCGTTCTAAAAAAATAAACCGCGGCTTTTAAAAAAACCGGGCGCCTACCTCGATGGCGGGTCCGGCGGGCGGCGGGGCGGCTTCGGCGAGGCGGCGGGGCAACGCGGGGCGGCACGCGGCAGCGGCAACGGCGGCGGCGGCCTAGGGTTAGGGTTAGGGCGCGGCGCGGGGCTCGAGGCGGGCTGGGGCGCTGGTGGGCTGGCCGGCTCGGGCGGGCGCCTTATAAATGCTGCCCCGGGCGGAGTCCCGCTCGGGTACGGCCCGGAGTCGGTTCGCATTTTTTTAATAATAATGCACAGAAAAAAAAATAAAAGAAATACTAAACGGACTCCAAAAATCCCGAAATAAATTTTCCCCAGCTTCTCAAATCAAGCCGCACAGGATGAACATTTATTTGGGGCCTAAATGCAATTTTGAAAAACGCGCATTTTTCCTAAATTCAAGTAAAATAGCAAATAAAACCAAATAAAATATTATTTCATTTTTTATTAAATCCTCAATATTTCTTTATTTTGGAAAGTCATTTTATTCCCTCTCTCATATTTTTGTAATAGAAATTATTGAAGATAAAATAAATAAAATCAAATGATCCTATTTTTAAAATTTGAGCCAACTCAAATATGAAAATAACGAAATCCCCAACTCTCCGGGGGTCCTTGAGTTGCGAAAAATTTCTAGGATCAACCAAAATGCAACAAATATGATATGCAATGATGATCTAGTGTATAACATTCCAAATTGAAAATTTGGGATGTTACAGGTATATATATTAGTTAATCATGTGCTGACTAACTAATTGATGCATTCAGTGTTTTGGTATGTACACATATTAATTATGTCTTTGTTCTTTTTGTAGCCCTCCGGATCGAGCATAATTTCGGTAAAGAGACGAGGCCCGAATAAAAAGTTGAGCTCGGATGAAAGGTTTGAGATCATAGCAATCGCGCCCGACGGCCAACCGATTGAACCCATCCGGACAAAGAATGCATTTGTTTCTCAGTGCGGGGTTCTGGTTAGGGACAAGATCCCGATAAGCATCCAGCAATGGTTAAAGCCGGCTACAGAAGACCCTGAGGTGTCTTATGTCAATGATATGCAGAAAAATGATCTTTGGACTGAGCTGAAGTCAAATATCATCCTACCGCCAGAGGATGATCCGGAGAAGCCAGTTAAAGAGCAATTAATCAAGTCTTTTGCTCTTAAGAGGATGGCAGACCTATTCAGGAGGTGGAAGAAAGAGCTGAATAAGTTTGTCGATAAAAAAGAGACACCAGAATTCAAGGGCAGATATGAGAAGATCAGAGATCACTGGTCCGCATTTGTGGCCCACAAGACATCGAAAAAGAGTAAGAAGATTTCGGCGACAAACAAGCAAAATGCTGCGAAGAAGAAGCATCACCATCGCACGGGGTTAGGTGGCTACCTCGTAGCCCGGCCTAAGTGGGCAAAGACTAAGAATGGTCTGGTTGATAAAGGGATCGAACCAGAGACAATTAACTGGCCAGACTGTTGTCGAACTTGGTTCTTCGGGGCTGGCGGAACCTTGGACCCTGTATCAGGGAAGTGCATTTGGACGGACGATCAAATGGAAATACCAGTCAAGAGGCTTCAGAAGTATATCATAGCAGCGCAGCAAGGGACGTTCGTTCCAGACAGAGAGAACGACGAGCTCACAATGGCCCTCGGGAATCCTAAGCACCCTGGACGGACACGAGGCACGCCAGGCTCCATTCCGTGGAAGGCTGGGTTTCCAGACGCATGCGGTTACAAATGCCACGAGAGGAGGAAGAAAGTGCAGCAGACCCAAATGCAGGCGCTGCACGCTAGGGTACAAGCGATAGAGAAACGAGAAGCAAAGTGCAGCAAACGTACTGCCGAAGCTTCCCCGAAGCTACCCCGCCATCTCAGCGAAGAAGCAGCGTGGCTTCCACCGAGCTGCTTCAGCCGGAGCATGCCTTGACGGCTCCTGCCAGCTATCCCGTGGATGCTATCACGGAGTCTCAAAATTGCCACCTTATGACGCAATGGATGAATTTGAAGGTCAAGGCGGCTGTTGGCTCTGTTTATCCTACTGAACGCGACGCAACTTTTCACTGCCGGCCAATTCCAGAAGGATATGCTAGGGTGATGGTGGATGAAATAACGGAGGGATTTGAGGACCTCCAGCTTGACCACCCTACCGGTGAAGGGGAGACTAGGCTGGGGTCTGCTCTGAAGACTCCATGCCTATGGCGGAAGGAGCTCATCAACCTTCCGAACTGGATGCCTCCGCCTCCTCCTCCTCCTCTGGCAAGTTAGGGCACTCCACCTCCTCCACTGCCTCCTCCTCCGGTGAGTCAGGGCACTCCGGCTCCTCCACCGCCTCCTCCTCCGGCGAGTGATGATCAGGGTACTCGACCGGCTCCTTCTCCAGCGCGTGGCGGCACTCCGCCTCCTTCTCCGCCTGCGCCGACGCGTCCGAGCAGCCAGCCTCCTCCTTCTCCGCCTCGTCAGCAAGGGCGGAAGAGACCTGCCGCCGCTCCGGCTGCTCCGGCGCATTGTAGTCCTTCTCCTCCGCCTCGTAAGCAAGTAAAGAAGACAACCGCTCCGTCTGCTCGGCCGGCGTCTAGCAGTACAGCCAGAGGGGGAGGACATATAGATTCGGTCCTTCTCTGAAGACTCCAGATAAGTTACCATACGAGAGGACCCCGAAGGAGAACGCCGAGATCGCGCGAACCGAAGTGGATGACTGGTTTCAAGGGTTGAAAGCAAAGAGACATCCACCTCCGGAGGAGAAGGTAGATCCGGTGAAAGCGAAGCGCACTCTGGCTGCCCTGACAAAACCACCCAAGTCTCCGCCGAAAGGAAACTATGAGCGCATTATTGGAAAGGAATTTGCTGAAGCGGAGCGGTCGGGAAGTACTGTCAGTGATCAAAGGCTGAAAGAACGACGAGCTGGGAAACAAATTGCCCAGCTCGGCAAACAAGCGAAGCAATCGTGCCCCCCGCTCAAGGTGCCTAGTGACAACGTCACTAATGATCCGAGGATGGTACCCGGTTATAGAAATCTTGCCGATTACCTGCCCGACGATGTACATTATGAACTCATGGAGGTGCAGATACAAAGATACGAGTACGGGAAGCCTCTCATCAAAGATGAAAGATCTCTATCAACCATGATGCAAAGATTGCATGATTGGTACTTGAAAATCTGCAGAGACTCTGGGGGGAGGAGTACTTTGTATGTGAAAGTTAAAAAGGACCATGACCCCGTTGGAATTGAACTGTTGCCTATTTCATTTGAGGAGTTCTTTCAGTTTTTCAATCAATTGGCCCTCGATAAAACAACGGTCACCTGCTATTGTCTGTGAGTAGTACTACTTCTGTCATTAAGTCTCTCTATATAGCTCAGCTCTTTCATTGCATGTATTTATAATCATCCTCACTATATTATGCAGATTGAAGATCGCCGAATTGAAGAAAAGACAAGTCAGTGATATTGGGTTCATTAACACATATCTCATAGATGCAACTCAGGTTAAATTTCATGCCGCAGATACAGAGGCCAACTTGCTACGATCGTTGGTAATAAATGAAAACAAAGATATAATACTCTTTCCTTACAACTTCAAGTGAGTGTTACTGTCTTGTGCGTATTCGGTTTCCCTTATATATATTAGTCAAGGTTATAGTAATGTAATTGATGAGTTATGCATGTGTGTGCAGTTACCACTATATTCTTCTAGAGATTAAGCTTGAGCAGGGACTAGTAATTGTCTTAGACTCAAAACGAAAAGATCCCCAGGACTATGCGGACCTGACTCAAATGCTCGAGAAGTAAGTTAAATCGATCATTATCCACCATATCAGCAACTTTGTTCATTTCTTGATATATCAAGTAATTGTTTTCTTTGTCTAGCAGGGTTTGTAAAAAATTCTTCAAAAAAGCTCCAGGACTCCCGAAGAAGCTGCAATTTAGACACCCGAAAGTAAGTACTATAGTAGCATGTTCCGCGCATCTCCTATTGATTTGGCATTCTTGCTTATCAGTTTGATTGACCTATATTTCTTGTAAAGTGGTTGTGGCAGGAAAAAGGGAATGATTTCTGTGGATACTACGTTTGCGAGTCCATCCGCCACACGACCTGTGAGCGGGGCTACACTGACGAACAATATGAAGTACGTAAATAACAACATTCACAATTTTATTTTATTACCATCATTTGTGTTGAGTTTCATTCATTCACATATATATGTATTGACCCCCTTCTTCAAATTAGATGTTTCGGAAGCGGGATGAACTCCTAGCACCAGCTCGCATGCGAACAATTCAAGTGGAATTGGCGGCATTCTTTCTTGACCACGTGATCGCTGAAGACGGAGAACACTATGTGGACCATGAGTCTGTATGATTATATTTGTAAGAGATAATTATTGTATATATGTAGCCGGTAGTGTCGGACAGATATACGAGAACTTGTTGCTCGACCAATCTCTCGGAGAAGGAGAGGTGGTCGATATCACTTCTCTCTGTATGCATATATGTTCATGACGATCTTCTGTTTCCTTCGTTTGCTTACTAGCTAGCTAGCGTGTCTAGTCCTGTCTATACGTATGTATAGTACGTAGCGTCGACCAAGCACGGACATAAGAGAGGACACTTCTCTCTATTAATTATAGCTAGCTAACACAATATATGAAACACCTAAATTAACCCCCCAAAACCCCCAAACCCCCCCTTTCAAAAAAAAAACAAAAAACCCAGCCACAGAAATGCTGACGCGTGGATGCCTATTGGTCCCGGTTGGTGCCACCAACCGGGACCAAAGGGTCTCCTGCCTGGGCTCCGTGCACAGGCCACGTGGAGGCCCATCAGTCCCGGTTCTAGACTGAACCGGGACTAAAGGGGCAGGGCATTAGTACCAACCCTTTAGTCCCAGTTCAGGAACCGGGACAAAAGGCCCTTACGAACCGGGACAACAGGCCCTTTTTCTACTAATGCAACTTGACTCAAAATCAAAACTCGACTGCGTTTCGGCCATTTCTTTCTCGCAGGGGGATCTCCATTCCCAGTACCCTAAAGAAAGATCTCCATTTCCTCCCCTCCTCTCGCTAACCTGAAGCCCTAGACCTACACAGCCAGTGGCCACGGAGAATGACTAGCCCCCCCTCTAAGGCAACCAGCCTCACCCACCGCCACTGTCCCATCAGCTTCCCGACGACATCCTATGAAATATCTTCCATTGCCTTCCGTCAGATCCCAGCGCCCTCACCATCGTCTCCTCCACCTACAATGCTTGCCGGCATGTCGTCTTCGACCAGGAGAACTTCGTCTGCTACTTCCAAACGGCAGACCACCGCACCCCACCACTCATCGGCTTCTACTCCGCCCCCATCTAAGGAGTGCTCCAATTCACCTTGACCACGCCTCCTACCCCACCGGTTCCCCCCGCCCCCGCTGGGTTCCAAGTCTACGGTTGCCTGCACGGTCATCCGCTCCTCGACAGCAGAGACGGTGAACACGCCCTTCTACTTGTCCGCGATCCTCTGACTGGGGAGGAGCACTCCATCCCGCCGGTGCCTGGCCTTCTCCCCGAGCAGAGCTGCGGCGCGACGCTGATCTCCGATGCCTTCCATGCTAAGGGCGAGGACTGCCACTCATCGCCGTTCCAAGTCATTTTGCATATAGCAAGGACTATCCACCCGGCTGCTCCCGACAATAGCTCAAAGACAAGAAGTTGGGGTGGCCGCCCAGCGGCAACCATGCATGTGCGTCAAATGGTAGTTCGATCCGAAGCCGAGCACCGTGGTTGGCAAAGGTGCTGTCATGACCATGAGCTGGATGACGATGACGGCTGGGGAGGGCAATACAGTGCAAGACTTACTCCTATAATTCCACCTAGACACACGAACTCAACAACTCACACAGATACCAGATGAATTACGCGGCGACTACCTAGGCCTGGTACTTGCAATTTGGGTTTGTTGCACCAATTATATTGTAAGGGGTTCCCTTACAGTCTTTCTATCAAAAAAAATTACGCGGCGACCACTTTATTCTCGCGCCGACCGTGGAGGACGAGCGGGTCGGCATCGCCGGTGTGATTGAGAACTGTGTGGTGTTACTTTGCAGGTTAAATGGCGTTGAAGGCTGGATTCCGCGTATCGTAGCTAGACTGGACAATTTCCTGTCCGCTGGTCTTGCTGAGAATGGTGGTGTTGGGGTTCTGCGTTTTGAGATGGGGTACCGTGATGAGGAGGAAGGTGAATTAGTTGACTGGACTGAGGCGCAGGTGAAGGAAGGGGGCACCATTTTCTTGACGAAATCCACTTTCTATATGAGAAACTTTGTTTCTTTGATGTCGTTCATGTAAAAGTACATGCTAGTGTGTTCATGCAAAATTTTGTGTTAATCACACTTTCTCTCATAATAACTTTCCTCAAACAGTTAACCACACAATTTTGTCGCGCAGCCGATGAGACATGTTTCTTACTAACAAGGCACGAGTGATAAGTGTCCCCAAGCAAGCCAACTCTTGCAACCCCTCCGTTCGTTACTCAAATCCACCTGATGGCTTGGAACCAGAATGGCCGTGAACCAAATGGAGGGCTTCCACCACTGCCACCTCCATGCCCATCGGAACACGCCCTTGCTGTACACATTTTGTGGCACATCACTCCCCGATAGGTCCCTGCCTGTAGCGCCACCGGCTCTTGCTGGGACGGCAAGCCCTATAGCGCATCTGTCCGTCATGCCCCTCCCAGCTGCGCCACGAAGACCTGCCGCAGCAGTCCCAGCCGTAGTGCCGTCAGTACTTGTAGTGGTTCCAGCTGGGGATGGCGGCGCCCATACAGTGGACTAGCTTGCAAACAATCCTAAGTTTTGGAAGGAGTACCGCTATTCCGTAATGATGGGACCCCACCACCACCGCCCTCCCACGTGCGCAAATCCGCAAACAAACATCAGTCACAGATTGCTCCAAAGTTTTGTGGTGTGTGACCGAAGGGAAATAAGTACTATGCCATCATTAGAAAATACAATGTCGTCAACGAGCTTAGCCCTTGGGAAACCCCGTAGTTAGCGGCGCGCGCTGAAGAAAAAAAAAGAGTGAACCGATTCTTATAACACTACAGATCTTGCTCTTCAACAATTTATACGTTCTAAATGGATCTCACACCATGGCCACCACCAACAATATGAAAAGCAACACAAAAGCAGCCACACGTGAGAAACAACGAAGAAAAACAAGTAAACCTACGAAGGAAACGGCAAAGCAAAGCGAATGTCTACTTCTAGTCACATACTCCTTCCGTCCTGAAAGGGACGTTAGTTCTAGATCAATGTTGAAGAAATTATTAATTGGTAGCTACTCGGTTGGGTGGCAAGTAGAGGATTAATAGGCTAATCGGACAGTTAATCCATAGTTAGCTGATTTATCAATTTATCGGCTACTTGGTGACCCTACGATTAGGGATTAATCAACCAGTTAGTAGGTTAATCGTCTGATTTCTTGAACATGACTAGATACATCTGTATCTGTATCTAGAAAAAACTAAGGCAACCTTTCCAAGACGAAGGTAATACAAATTATGCCAAATCGTTCTAGTTTTTCTCACCAGCTAGATAAAGTTCTGTTGCATTCAAGCATGTGCAGTGCAGTGGATAAACCTGATATCCATTTATCAGATATGAATATGAATTTGTGGAAAACTAATTACCCACAATTGAAGATCATAAATATAAATTAATTAGCTTAAATCTATTACAGCCGAATTTACTAGCTATGAAGAATGAGAACTCGCCGTGCCAAATTACTTGTTTTTAGATTTGTCTAGATACGGATGTTAATAATTTAGGATGGAGATTGTAACAACTAACACCCTCGAGAAAAGAAATGGAAAATAGAAGACTAAAATAGCAACGGTACGGACCGACGCACCAACGAGGCCCAGATGCTGGCTATTGGATGCACCTTTGTCGTCCTCGAGGCGGTGCATGCGACTGGCACCAGACTCGGGCGCGTCTTCGTCGCAGCCGATGACCTCCCCCCGCAGCTCCCTGTTGGAGAAGACCTTCATGCTGAAGACGGCCTTGTATCCATCGTCCGTCTCCGGATCCACTCCGGCTCCCATCGACATCAGTCATCTCGCGTGACGCTTGCTGCCTTGAACCGTGCAGAATACAGTGCTCACTAGAGTATGTGCACCGAATTGGATTTTCACATGGAACCCAGCTTATGAAAATGGGATTAAACATAATTGAATCCGAATTTTAACATTCAGCCATATTAAGGGAAGTAAAAGATGACACAAACCATGCATTAAAATAAGTTATTATATATTTGAACACCACTATCTTTATAACAAAATAAAATGTGAACACCACAATCTATCTCGTATGTTATTTTTCCCTTTTAGATCAATGCGAACATATCAAAGATTAGAGTAAGTAATAGCAGATGAACCAAACTAGAGATTGCTACTAAATCGTAAACATAATATTCAACTTATCTTCACATAGTTTTGTTTTCCCTGGGATCTATCCAAACATATAAGATAACTGTAGGAAAATAATGAATCATATCTATTTATCTAGGTAAAAGCTAGTGTTAAAGACGACTAGCTTTCACGAGGCTTCCAATTACATATTGGTAGCTCAAGCTAAGGTGAGATCGTAGGTGCTCGATATGTCGTGGGCCTCCTCTTCGGCTCCGTCCACCAGCTGCGCGGTGCTGCCTGAAATATTTCAGAAATTGAAGTTTAAAATTGATGGCTCTGGCTCCTGTACATCATTGTTTTTTATTTTTGCAGTTACATATCATTATTCCTTCGACGGGTGGTCATTTGATGTAAACCGGCCGTCAAGCTAGTATGTGAATCCGATGTGACACATATTTTAACAAAAAAAGCAGAAGTGCAAAGTTTCGGAATATATCGGAATATAGATGACATGTCAGTACGTCGTTTTGACCGTTGGGAGTTCCAGCCACATCCTTTATAAGTGTAAGCATGCCCAACCCATTTTGGTCCACTCTCTCATCGTCAACCCCCTCTTCACTCAAATCCACCGGATGGCATGGAACCGGAACTGTGGCACACCAAAAGGAGGGATGCCGCCATGGCCACCACCGGTTCCGTAGTACCGCACGTGTGCCCACATCGCAGCACGCAGTGTGCAACGGCCCGCTCCCTTTCTCTGCACATATCGTAGCACACTAGGGACCCTAGTCGGGATGGCAAACCCTATCATGGGTATGCCCGTGGTGTCGCTCCCTGCTGCGGCATCATAGTGCCGTAATTCCCTGTCGAACTGCTGGCCATGCTGCCACCCCCACAAGTGGCGGATCCAGCTATGCTTGGTGGCGCCAGTAGCTCGGTGCGTCAGCTTGCACCCAACTCTGAGTTTTGGATGGTGTACCAAAGAGGAGGGGACCCCTCGGTCAAGATAGATTTTCTAGGGCAGTGGGAGTGGTCCAGCAGCACCACTCAGCACCGAGGAGGACGCCGACACCTCGGCAAGCACCATGGGCCTCACCGTGGCTTCAGTGCTTGAGCCACCGATCTGTACGTTGAAGCCTCACGATAGCTCATCTAGCCTCAATAAAATCTGACCGATGCTTTTCATGCTGCTATCTTAGCTCTTTGGATAGATCTATCAGGGAAACACAACTATGTGCCCATAAGGTGAATTGATATTTAAGACTTATAGTTGCAATCATTTGTTTGTTTAATCTACTTATCATACTCCGAACTCGCGATAGCCTACAGCTGTTTTGTTGAGCATGGATGCATTGAAGCACTTTATTTTGAATAGTTTGGAAATCACATTTTTAGTTTATTTTTCTCTTCCAAAAAGCAATTCTGCATGTTCATATGGATGTATGTTACATACGTGTACAATTTGGTGATGAATTAAGTAAACATGTGAGCTACACAAAAATGCCAAAAATCATGATTTCTAAATAGTGAGCGGTACATAAAGTATTGATCTACTGAAAATCTTATTTTGTGAGTTTTTTGTAGCTCACATGGTGACTGATTTCATCACATAAATTTTACATATGTGTAATGTACATTCATATGAACATATACATTTTTATCGGATTTTTTTCGGAGCTTCAAAATACCATTTTGAGACTACTTAAAATATAGTACTCACTGCAGCATGTGCACCGAAGTGTTTTTTTCACATGGAATATAGCCTATGAAAATATGATTCAACATAATAGAATCCGAATTTAGCATCGAACAATTTTTAAGGAAGTAATTGATTACACAAACCATGTACTGAAACAAGTTATCATATATGTGAACACCACTATCTTTAGAAATAAAATAAACTGTGAACACCCACAAATTATCTCATATCTTCCTTTTACCTCTGAGATTAATACCAACACATCAAGATCAGAGCAATAAATACCAAATTTAACAAAATTAATATTCATAGTTCTGTTTTCTCTGAGATCTATCCAAAATTATATGTTCGAGGTACACCATTACTGTGCAATGCATATATTGCCTAATATTAACGTGCGTTCATGCACATACACGATTACTAGTCAATTTGAAGGGTTGCAATTAAAAACAGATGGAATGAACAATGTTTTGAAAAAAACTATATATTCCTGTACGCTATATGAACTTCAAATTGTAGAGCTTGTCTGTAAGAATACCAGTTTAGATATTTACCGTGTATCAAGAAACTGGAATTTTCTGTAAAACATTAAAGTTGTTTTGTTTTGTTGAATTGTAAAGTTTCAAGTTCATGTTATCATTTTGGAGAAAAAAAGCTAAATGGTTCGCATGGAACATAAACACTAAAACTGACGTCCTACGAAAAAAGAAAAAGAAAAAGAAAAGAAAAGAGATTGCTTAGAAAGCACACAACATACAAACTTGGCGAGCGGTGCGTGATCCAACTCGACTCAAAATCAAAACTCGACTACGTTTCGGCCATTTCTTTCTCATAGGGGGATCTCCATTCCTAGTACCCTAAAGAAAGAGCTCCATTTCCCCCTCCTCTCGCTAACCTAAAGCCCTAGACCTACACAGCCGGTGGCCATGGAGAATGACTAGCTCCCCCTCGAAGGCGACCAGCTTCACCCACCGCCACCGCCCCACCAGCTTCCCAACGACATCCTATGAAATATCTTCCATCTCTTTCATCAGATCCCAGCGCCCTCGCCGTCGTCTCCTCCACCTACAATGCCTGCCGGCATGTCGTCGACGACCAGGAGAACTTCGTCTACTCCTTCCATACGGCGGACCACCGCACCCCACCACTCGCCGGCTTCTACTCCGACCCCTTCTAAGGAGTGCTCCAATTCACCTTGCCAAGCCTCCTACCCCACCGGTTCCCCCCGCCCCTGCTGGGTTCCAAGTCTACGGTTGCACGCATGGTCGTCTGCTCCTCGACAGCAGAGATGGTGAACATGCCCTTCTACTTGTCTGCGCTCCTCTAATTGGGGAGGATCACTCCATCCCACCGGCGCCTAGCCATCTCCCCGGGCAGAGCTACGGCGCAACGCTGATCTGCGACGCCTTCCATGCTAATGGCGAGGACTGCCACTCATAGCCGTTCCAAGTCGGTTTGCATATAGCGAGGACTATTCCACCCGGCAGCTCCCGCAAACAGCTCAAAGACAAGAAGTTGGGGTGGCGGCCCGGCGGCAACCATGAGCGTCAAATGGTACTTCGAACCCAAGACAAACGCCGTGGTTGGCAAAGGTGCTGTCGTGACCACGCGCTGGATGACGATGACGGCTGGGGAGGGCAATACAGTGCAAGAATTACTCCTATAATTCCACCTAGACACATGAACTCAACAACTCACACAGATACCAGATGAATTACGCGGCGACCACTTTGTTATCGCGCTGACCGTGGAGGACCAACGGGTCGGCATCGCCGGTGTGATTGAGAACTCTATGGTGTTACTTTCCAGGTTGATTGGCGTTGAAGGCTGGATTCCGCGTATCATAGCTAGACTGCACAATTTCCTGTCCGCTGGTTGTGCTGAGAACGGTGGTGTTGGGGTTCTACGTTTTGGGATGGGGTACCGTGATGAGGAGGAAGGTGAACCAGTTGAATGCACTGGTAGAAAAAGAGGCTTCCGTCCAGCCCCATTAGTCGCGAAACTGTAGGAACCGCGACTAATGAAGTCTTTAGTCGCGGTTCGGCAGACGAACCGCGACCAAAGGCCTGGGCCCAGGGCGCTCGGTGGCCAGCTGGTGCACGTGAGGGGCTTTAGTCGCGGTTGGCCAGGCCAACCGCGACTAAAGGTGCGCAAAGGCCTTTAGTCGCGGTTGGCCAGGCCAACCGCGACTAAAGCTCCTCCCCTATATATACCAGTTCAGCACGCTCACTTAGCCATTTGGTGCCACTTCTCTTCACAAGCTTCACAAGGGGGTGTAGGTTTGCTTTTGGTTCCTCTTATGCACACAAGGTGTTTGATGAAATGCCCTAAGAGGGTGAAACAAACATGATATGAAGTGTTGGAGCCACACTTGAGGTTCCTCATTTATTTTTTCCTCCTCGATCGCGGTTAGCAACTTGAACCTTTCATGCATGTGTGTCATTGATAAAATATGCATGTGTGCAATTCATTGTTTAATTTATATTGTTTGTAGCTAGTTAGTTTAACAAATGCATGATGGTTAATTATATATTTTATATTATAATAATGCAGATGAATCGGCAATGGATGTACGGTAACCGACTCTCCGGCGAGTTCACTACGGGTTTGAAAGATTTCCTCGTAGTGGCTAATGCGAACAAGCAGGGGGGTTTTGTTATCTGTCCATGTGTTATCTGTAAGAATCAGAAGGGTTACTCTTCCTCAAGAGATGTTCACATGCATCTGCTTCGGCACGGTTTCATGCCAAGCTATAATTGTTGGACCAAGCATGGAGAAAGAGGGGTTATAATGGAAGAAGATGAAGAAGGGGATGATTTCATCGATGAAAGCTATCTTGCTCATTTCGGTGATACTTTCATGGAGGATGCTGAAGGTGAAGGGGAAGGTGAAGAAGAGGCACGTGATGATCCCGTTGATGATCTTGGTCGGACCATTGCTGATGCACGGAGGGTACCTTTAGTCGCGGTCCGCCTCTCCAACCGCGACTAAAGGTGCGTCTATAAATACTGCACTTAGCAGTTTTGCCACTTCCCATTCTCCTCTCTCTCGACGCCGAAGCGCTGCCCCGACGCCGACGCTGAAGCCCTGCCCCGACGCCGACGCCGACGCCGAAGCCCTGCGCGCCGCCGCCCCCGTCCCCAGTGAGCGCCGCCTCCGCCCGTGCCCTGCCCTTGCCCGCCGCCCGTGCCTTGCGCCCTTGCCCGCCGCCCGCCGCCCGCCGCCCGCCGCCCGCCGCCCTGCCGCCCGCCGCCCGCTGGCCCTGCCTGCCGTCCTCCGCGCGCCGGCAGAAGAAGAAGAAGGAAGAAGAAAAAGGAAGAAGAAGAAGAAAGAAAAAGGAAAAAGGAAGAAGAAGAAAGAAGGAAGAAGAAAACAAAAGAAAAACAGAAGAAAAACAAGAAAAAGGAAGAAAAAAAGAAAAAGGAAGAAAACAACAGAAGAAAAAAAGAAAGAAGAAAAAAAAGGAAGAAGAAAAAAAGAAAGAAGAAAGAAAGAAGAAAGAAAAAGGAAGAAGAAAAAACAAGAAAGAAAAAGGAAGAAGAAGAAAGAAAGAAGAAGAAAACAAAAGAAAAACAGAAGAAAAACAAGAAAAAGGAAGAAAAAAGGAAAAAGGAAGAAAACAACAGAAGAAAAAAAGAAAGAAGAAAAAAAGAAAGAAGAAAAAAAAGGAAGAAGAAAATCACAATGTTTTTGTATCCATGAACATTTTATGATTCATTTTTTTGAATTCACATACATTTTATGATTTCTCAAATATCTTTTTTCATTGCTATATTTTGATATACTGAATTGTTTTAAAGATGAAAAGGATAAAAACAGGAAAAGAAAAAATGAAATGAAATGAAAAAGAAAAGAAAAAAGAGTGTGGCCAGCACCCCCCGTCCGCTATTATACATGCAGAATGAAGATTAAGGAATGCGGAGTAAGGAACATCCATGATGTTGGGTTCATTGACCCACACATCGTTAATGGACATGTGTTGGAGCGTTACCCCGCCGACGTGGAGGCAGACCTGTGGCAGTTTCTTACAAAGCAGGAACTCAAAAGTGATATTCTATTTCCTTACCATTTTGAGTGAGTGTTTCTGTCTTGAGCACATTCTCTTTTGTTTACTCCATGCATGGTATGTGGCCGGCTAATCGATGAGTTATGCATGACGTACTGTGCATGTATCGTGTCCGCAGGTTCCACTGGATTCTGCTAGTAATTAAAGTTAACACCTCAGAATGTCTCGTCCACGACTCTGTGAATATGGATCCAAAGCTTTGGGGCGGCATGAGAAGAATGCTGCAGAAGTAATTATTTTCATTCATTTGCGCTCTATATCGATCGGCCTATTTCGTTCATTTCCTAATATCAAGTAACTAATTAATAACTCTCTTGTTCATTTAATTTTCTTTGCCTCGTAGGGTTTGGAGACGTTCGTAGATACAAAGGTCGGTGAATTCAAAAAAGAGCTAGAATTCAAAATGTTAAAGGCTAAGAATGCTGGGGATATTCAGCCACCGGAGACCAATCTATGTGGATACTATGTCTGTGAGATGATCCGGAGATACACCTCTGAGCGGGTTCCGAGTGATACCAATGCTCAGAGGAATAACCTCCGGTGGATGCTTAGTCCAGAAGCTCGCTTCCGACCACTTCAAGAGGAACTAGCTGGATGGTTCAGCAGGGAAGTCCTCCATCCTAAAGGAGAACACTATTACGAGGACGTAGAACTTTATATGCATTAAATCATGTATGGAAACTTGTTCAAAATTGTATATGGTCATCCGATGATATTGAATATATATTGTATATTCCTCTTGAATTCTTTTTGGTTCTAATTTCAAATTTATTTGAAATTGTACATTCATATGCATGTATGTAGTACCGTAGAATATATGAAACTCCTTCAAAATTAAAATAAAGCACAAAAGAAATAAAACAATACAAATTAAACAGAAAACAGGTTTAAGGGGGGGGGGCTAAAACCCTAAACCTGCGGCGGCCTTTAGTCGCGGTTGGCCAGAAGAACCGCGACTAAAGGTCCTCCGCCCCGACGGCCACCTGGCGCCCACGTGGACGGGTCTTTAGTCGCGGTTCTTAAGCAACCGCGACTAAAGGGGGGGCCTTTAGTCGCCCCCGTTCGGTCGCGGTTGCGCAACCGCGACTAATGGCAGTTGCGAACCGCGACCAAAGGCCCTTTTTCCACCAGTGATGGACTGAGGGGCACATGAAGGAAGGGGCATCATTTTCTTGACGAAGTCCACTTTCTATATGAGAAACTTTGTTTCTTTGATGTTGTTCATGTAAAACTACGTGCTAGTGTCTTGATGCAAAAATTTGTGTTAATCACACTTTGTCTCATAATAAGTTTTCTCAAAGTGATAATCACACAATCTTGTCGCGCAGCCGATGAGACATGTTTCTTACTAATAAGGCACGAGTGATAAGTGTCCCAGCAAGCCAGCTCTTGCAACCCTTCCGTTCGTTACTCAAATCCACCTGATGGCTTGGAACAAGAATGGCCGTGGACCAAATGGAGGGCTTCCACCACTGCCATCTCCATGCCGATCGGACCACGCCCTTGCTATCCACATATGGTGGCACATCACTCCCTGACAAATCCTTTCCTGTAGAGCTACTGACCCTAATTGCTGGGACGACAAACCATATAGTGCATCCGTCTGTCGTGCCCCTCCCAGTTGCGGCACGAAGAGCTGCCGCAGCAGGCCCAGCCGTAGTGCCGCCAACACTTGTAGCGGTTCCAGCTGGGGATGGCGATGCCCATACAGTGGACTGGCTTGCAAAAAATCCTCAGTTTTGAAAGGAGTACCGCTAATCTGGAATGAAAGGACCGCCACCACCACCCCCCTCCCGTGCGCGCAAATCCGCAAACAATCATCAGTAACAGTTGGCACCAAAATTTTGTGGTGTGTGACCGAAGGGAAATAAGTACTATGCCATCATTAGAAAGGACAATGTCGTCCACGAGGTTAGCCATTGCGACACCCCGTAGTTAGCGGCGCGTGCTGAAGAAGAAGAAAAAAGAGTGAACCGATTCTCATAACGCTACAGATCTTGGGCTCTTCAACAATTTATACGTTCTAAATGGATCTCACACCATGGCCAACACCAACAATATGAAAAGCAACACAAAAGGAGCCACACGTGAGAAACAACCAAGAAAAACAAGTAAACATACGAAGAAAACGGCAAGGCAAAGCGAATGTCTACTTCTAGTCACATACTCCTTCCGTCCTCAAAAGGACGTTAGTGCTAGATCAATGTTGAAGAAATCATTAATTGATAGCTACTCGGTTGGGTGGCGAGTAAAGGATTAATAGGCTAATCGGATAGTTAATTCATAGTTGGCTGATTTATCAATTTATCGGCTACTTGGGACCCTACCAGTAGGGATTAATCAGCCGGTTAACAGGCTTATCGTCCGATTTCTTGAACATGACTAGATACATCTATATCTATATCTAGAAAAATCTAAGGCAACCTTTTCAGGACGAAGGTAATGCAAATTATGGCAAATCATTCTAGTTTTTCTCACCAGCTATATAAAGTTCTGCTGCATTCAAGCATGTGCAGTGCAGTGGATTGAAGAAGATATACAAATATATTGATTGCATCGTCTGGATAAATCTGATATCCATTTATCAGATATGAATATGAATTTGTGGAAAACTAATTACCCATAATTGAAGATCATAAATCTAAATTAATTACCTTAAATCTATTACAGCCGAATTTACTAGCTATGAAGAATGAGAACTTGCCATGCCAAATTACTTGTTTTTAGATTTGTCTAGATACAGATGTTAATAATTTAAGATGGAGATTGTAACAACTAACATCCTCGAGAAAAGGAATGGAAAATAGAAGACTAAAATAGTCAACGGTACGGACCGACGCACCAACGAGGCCCAGATGCTGGCTATTGGATGCACCTTTGTCGTCCTCGAGGCGGTGCATGCGACAGGCACCAGACCCGGGTGCGTCGTCGTTGCAGCTGATGACCTCTACCCGCAGCTCCCTGTTGGAGAAGACCTTCATGCTGAAGGCGGCCTTGTAGCCATAATCCGTCTCCCGCTCCACTCTGGCTCCCATCGACATCAGTCATCTTGCGTGACGCTTGCTGGCTTGAACCATGCTGAATACAGTGCTCACTAGAGCACGTGCACCGAAGTGGTTTTTCACATGGAACCCAGCTTATGAAAATGGGATGAACACCACAATCTATCGCATATGTTATTTTTTCCTTTTAGATCAATGCAAACATATCAAAGATTAGAGTAAGTAATAGCAGATGAACCAAACTAGAGATTGCTACTAAATTGTAAACATAATCGTCAACCTCCTCTTCACTCAAATCCACCGGATGGCATGGAACCGGAACTGTGGCGCACCAAAAGGAGGGCTGCCGCCACGGCCACCAGCGGTTCCCGTAGTACCGCACATGTGCCCACATCGCAGCACGCAGTGTGCAACGGCCCGCTCCCTTGCTACGCACATGTCGTGGCACACCAGGGACCCTAGACGGGATGGCAAACCCTATAGTGGTTATGCTGGTGGTGCCGCTCCCAGCTGCGGCACTGTAGTGCCGCAATTCCCTGTCGAGCTGCTGGCCGTGCTGCCACCCCCACCCGTGGTGGATCCAGCTATGCTTGGCGGCGCCGGTACCTTGGTGCGTCAGCTTGCAACCAATTCTGAGTTTTGGAAGGTGTATCCTGTTCGCACACGAACACGTCACCGTGTACCCTCGACGCCGGGGGTGATGCACCGCAGCTCACGTCGAATGAGACCCGTCCGGAAGAGCGGTACGCAAGCAATCCGGCGGGTGCTTTTGAAGACCCGAAACACCACACGCCCGGGAGGGACTCCTTCAGGGCGCGCGCAGATATGGGCTGTCCTAGGTCGACCTGATCGCCCCTAGGGCCTTGTCGTGGTTTTGTCACGGCAGATGTCCTAGAGAAAGGACTTAGTCATGGAGCCATCGCTACGGGTTAGCTTGAAGGGGTTAAAGCGGACACAAGGACGCAAGAGAGTTTATACTAGTTTGGCCCCTTCAAGAAAGGTAAAAGCCTACGTCTAGTTGTGATGGAATTGATGGGTGTTTCGATGACTAGGGAGAAAATAAGCTTCGCCTATGTCTCGAGTTGTTGTTTGTTGTCCTTGAACCGCCGCCGGATCATCCCCTTATATACATGGGTGACGTCCATCGGTTTACAGAGTCCCAACACCGGCTCATAGATGTGTCCGGTTTGGTATCTACTTATTCCTTACTTACAGTACAAGTTACATATTGACGCCGGTTTACGGCTACAGGCTCTCAGCCGATTATGGGTCTTGAGCCCTCATCTATCTTCATGGGCTTTAACATGCTTAACTACTGATGAAGTTAATCTGGCCCAGATAGGCCGGTTTACGCCCCAGTAGTAATATCCCCAACATTAGGCCCCAAATTGATTTGAACAGGTTCATGTCAATCCTTAGCAAAACTTCATCTTCAATGTCTTCTTGTAGTTTGGTGAACCGCCGTGATGTCATCTTCTCTGATTGTTGTAAATCGGCGTGAGGTCATCTATCATAAAGAAACTATCCGTGATACCTTCTTGTTTAATAGATCTGCGATAATCGAGGCGACAGCTCTGTTTCCAAACTTGCAGCTCCTTGATTTTCGCGCCTGACCCATGTCCCTTGCTTTATAAATAGGACCGAAGGGTCATTTGTTTTTCCCCTCCTTGCCCTTCTGCTTCTTCTTCCTCGCGTCGCCCAGTCTTCGGAGCTCCGCCGCCGTCGTCAACCTCTGCACCAACTTTGGCTGCTGCATCACCCTGAGCGTACCAGAGCACCGCGGCGACCTTCCGCTTCTTCCTCAGCTCCGGTAAGTCTTCTATCCCTTTCATCATAGATCTGTTCTAGGGTTTCCATGTTCTCGACTGTTCATGGCTTGCTTCTTGTTCATATGATAGATCCTTAGACGAGTTTCTGAATCTTCGCTCTGTGTAGCAGTAGTTTTTATCCTCCGTTTTCACTTTCGCATATTAAGACCATAGATCTTATCCGTACCTTCGCTTATTGATTCGGCACTACTCCTTTAGGGCCTTGAATATTTATCTCCTTTATAAACATGTTCCAGATCCAAAGTTGTAGTATAATCTTGTGAAATCTATTTTTGTGTACTTACTCATCCGCAGTCTTGACTGTTCAATGCTTAGATCAGGCGGTTTAACTTTGTAGAAAATTTTTACGAACCGGTATATACCATTAGTCCCCTTGTTGAACCGCCAGATGTTGGTTGCTTCATGAAACTCCGGTTCAGATAGTTTTGTCTCCGGTTTAACAGTGTCCATACCAACGTATCTTGATAAAATGCATTTTTGAACCGGGATCTTCTACCTTGTAGATTCCATCATGGCCAAGCAAGTGTATGAGTGCAATTGGGTCCCTTCTCGCGTCACAGAGGATCAACTGGACGATTTAGTCCTGATTGGCGCCTTGGGCAGCAAAGATACCATCCATTGGAGGGCTCCTGGCAAAGAATGCCCCCCCACACCTCGAGAAGGAGAGGTTGTTGTCTTCGTAGACCACTTAGCCCGGGGTTTTAAACCGCCCGGTTCTAAATTCTACCGGGATGTTCTAGCTGATTTCCAACTCCATCCGCAAGACACTGGCCCCAACTCTGTTACAAATATGTGCCACTTCCAAGTGCTCTGTGAGGTGTTCTTTCAAGAGGAGCCCACAGTGGAATTATTCAGAGATCTTTTCCATCTAAACCGCCGTACTGAGTTTACTGATGGCTCTAATACGGAGTTGGGTGGCATGGCGATTCAAAAAAGGAAAGAGGTCACATACCCTCACGCCAAGCTGCACAGTCACCCCAAGGAGTGGAATTAGACATGGTTCTACTGCAAAGACACCTCCCCTGCTGGTGAGAATCCCTTGCCTGGCTTTTGTTCGGAGCGGCTCAGCAATACACATCCTTTTCCTTAACGATTGACTGCCCAGGAGAGAAGCAAATATGCTCCTCGGCTGTCAAAGCTCAGAGCCTTTATGGCCAACGGTTTAACAGGGGTTGACCTTGCTCACTGTTGGATATCATGGAGCATACTACCCCTTAGTCAGCGCTCCGGTTTGATGTGCGAATATACTGATAGTGTGGATGACCCACTGCGACATTCAAGACTCCAGCTCTCCGGTGAAGAAATCACAGAGGATGTGCATAAGATACTAAATGAACCGGAGCACATCTGCGCTAGAACCGGCCTGCTTCCCTTCTGTGCCACCAACAAACCGCCAGCTGTAAGACTTTGATTTTTCTCTTTGCTGAATCTGTTATTGACATGTCTGGTCATTGTTTGTAATATCAGTGTCTGCATAATCAGGGCGATGATCCGTTTTGGAGCAAAAAGCTGCCGCAGGAGAAACCAGAGAAGGCAGACAAACCGGAAAGAGCAATCTGGCAAAAAACTAAAGTTGTGAAGAAGACTTCCCACAGGAAAAGTACCACTGCATCTTCTAATCCGGCCCCTGATGATGAGGTGGATAATCCGGACTTTGACGTAGAGCTTGACTCACTTGGTTTATTTTTCATGCGTCTTATTGATGATGATATTTGTCAGGATGATGCCGAAGCCAGCCACGCGGATGTTGCAGAGGTAATTATTCTCTCTTCCGATTCAGAAACTTTGCCTTCACAAAAAATCCGTCAGGCAAACCGGAAAGTTAAATTTTCTCATCCTCTTGCTTATTTGGATCCTAAACTTCTTATGAAGACTCAACAACACGAGGCTCGTCGCACCACCCGGCACAGCGGCCAGGTAGTTACCTCCGCCGGTTTACCGAACAGTCCGGTTCGGAAACGTCATTCCGAGGTCTCTAACTCGCCTATCAGTGCTTGCCCTAAAGCGGGCTGCTTTCGTCAACCTCTTAATCCGTCTGACTCCGATTACCAGGTTATTTCCCACCCATCTTCTGGCGAGTCATCGGCCACTCAGCTCCCGTCGCTCAAAACGGTGCTTGGGTAAGCCATTTTTATTGTGATGTTTGCAGTACATTGCCTTAGAACACATGTTGTATTTAATTTGGTTATTCTTCTCAGGGCCAAACCTAGGCCAAGCAAGAAGGCCCGCCTGGACAAAGCGGACGAAGAAGATGTCATTCCTAAAGCGGCTATCTCTAAGGATATTCCCAACAATCCACCGTAGCCAGATGATGATTTTATTGCTGAAGAGAGACCTGTTGATACCTCAGGCCCTATCCAATAGCCCACAGGTTCCATCCGGATTGAAAGCTCCACCGGTCCAGCAAAATCTACTGAGAAGCCAACAGCTTCAGTGCAAACCGGCGGTACCAAGGATGATGAGGTTGTCATTACTGGCACTGGTCATGCTGAACCAAGCAATCCTGTCGCTTTATCCAAACATTCTGCCAAGGAAGAATTTGCTGCTTTTGGCAAAGGCACGTGGAACACTGATCTGACGGCTTACTCTGCTCTGAACGCCCAAGATATCCATTCCGGCTATCTGAACCGGCTGTATACCAGCCGTGACTACGAAGCCGGTCTGGTTAATATGATGAAAGATAAATATGAGGTAACTTCCATATGCTCCTTCCTGCTTGTATGCTTTTATTCTTGCTGACTCTCCTAGCCCCCAAGGGCCGGTTTGAACTATTCTTTCAAACCGGGACTTAATAATATAAATCTTGATGCTTTGAAATCTGCTGATGTAGCCCCCAAGGGCCGGTTCAACATAGCGTAGTTAAACCGGTACTTTAAGTAATTGAAACTGCCGCATCAGAATACATATGATCAAATATCCATTAGCCCCCAAGTGCCAAGTTGAATACTTGTATTGAGCTTGGGACTTTGTAAACAATTGAAAGATGAAGATCGAATATGCATTAGCCCCCAAGTGCCAAGTTGAATACTTGTATTGAGCTTGGGACTTTGTAAACAATTGAAAGATGAAGATCGAATATGCATTAGCCCCCAAGTGCCAAGCGCATAACTTGTTATATGGTTGGTACTTGAATCCTTCTACCGATTTGTTGAAACATATATCTGTATGCCTGCAGGCGGAGCTGAAGGCGAAAGAAAGCCAAGTCATCGATCTGCGAGAAAACCTGAAAACCCAACAGGCTGAAACCTCCAAGGCAAAAGAGGAATTGGCCAGTGCCTTAAGCGCCATGGAACAACTTAAGGAGAACTTGAAGAAGAAATGGGCGGATTGGGCCACTGAAAAGTCCGCTTTGATCAAACGAGCAGAGGATGTTGAGGCTGCACTAAAACCAGTGATGGATGAACTGACCAGCATAAAGCGGCACGTTCATGCCATGACCACTGCTATCTTTGGTAAGCCAGCTTGCCTTCTGAATTGGTTCTGCCTTCTTACAGAGTCGCCGGTTTATTAACCTTTTATGGTATTTCAGGGACACGCATTGGTCACTTGGGGTCAGATGTGCGGAAGAAATTGAAAGTCGCCTATACCTTGGTTGAACAATTGTATACTGGTGCCCAGCGGATCATCTGTACCGCATCTCATAACAAACTGGCGCCCACTTTGATTCAAGATACTTTGATGAAACTGTCAGTGCTTCCTACCCGGGTTGAAGAGCTGAAGAAATCTGCTGCTCGAACCAGTGCAATCAATGCTTTAATCCGGGCAAAAGCCTGGGTGCCCGATTTTGATCCTATTGAAGCGGCTCAGGGTTATCCCAGTTTGAAGGAAGACGGGTCAGAATTTGGTGAAGCGGATCTGCGAGCCATAAACCGGGAGGTACGCCCGCTAGCTTGTCAACTGGCTGAGGAAGCAGATTTGTCTCATTATCAAGCCCAATATGATAGCCAGAACAAGCGAATAGCTGCACCAATCCATGAATCGGAAAACCTGATCCCTCCAATCCGTAAGCATACTTACGCTCCCGATATTGACCCGTCTTCGCTAATCCATGACGAAGTTGTTTTTCAAGCATTGATGGGAATCGACTGGACAACTGTGGATTTTCAGCCACTGGGTAGAGAAACGGAAGCTGAAGCGGCGCAGGATGACCCACAACCATCAGGCCAGGCTGGTGGCCAAGCTTAAACCGGAAGCCGGTTTTAAAACTCTCTCTCCTTTGTGAAAAACAATTATGTTATTATGGGCACCATGTTGCCTTGTAATAGGCTAGCTGATACCTTTGATGTTGATATGCCTTCGCGCATAACTTGTTCTTCCTGTGGTAATGAACTTTCCAAAATACTTTCTAAAATAAGAAATTCGTTAAGTGCCACCGCGGTTGTACCGTCAGGCGGAATATGATGTTTGTATATATAAAGTCAAAACATCCAAAATAAAATTTTAAGTATATGCTCAAAAATTTTGACATACATAATACCTGCCACCATTGAGTGTGAAGGTGGCTTGGCTAACCTTGAAGCGGAGCTTTTGCAAACCCACACTGTTTGGAGGAAATAACAACTCCTGTATATGTATATGACACTGGTTAGCATGTAAACCGTGCCGGGTTATAATGAAAACCGTGTTACTCCATAAGAGGATGTTAACAACAAGGATCAAACCAGACAAATAGTCTCCGGATTGACGTGAACTGTGTTCCGTCAATTGATTGTTTAAAAAACTTTGTCGGTTTTAAAGAACACAATAAAAAGCAAAAAAAAACCTTCAAAGAAAAGTATGAAGCAAAAGCAACGACAAAAAATGTTTGCCAAAAAAGATTTATTTAAGCTGATCAAATGGCGTAACCATGGCCAAACACGACCAAGCTCCCGTTAGGTGTAACTATGGTTCTAGTTAGCCAGGTCCCCAAGTGATTCTTGTGGCATTTATGCCGACCAGATGGCGTGGTCATGGTTCAGGTTTGACCAAGCCCCCAAGTGATTCTGTGGCCTTAGGCTGATCAAGAGGCATGACTGGTTCAGACATGACCAAGTCCCCAAGTGATCTGGTGGCTTTCGCCTATCAAGAGGCATGGTATTGGTTCGGACACGACCAATCCCCCAAGTAATATAACACGATGCTTTTAGCAAAGCGAACTCAAGGGGTAAACCGGAGGCCGCTTTAGAGCAACTCCGTGTAACCTCACATGATGTAAAAGAACAGATACCCCACTTTAGCTGAGGTTCCGGTTTATTATACTTAATCATAATATATACATTGTATGTACATAAGCATAGCCAATCGCTCAGGTATAGTAAGGCCAAAGATGAGCTATATTCCACGGCCTGTTAGTCTCTTCCTCTGATGTACGTGAGTCCTTATGCTCTCGAATATCGATCAGATAGTACGACCCGTTGTGCAGATTCTTGCTGACCACGAAAGCCCCTCCCAAGGTGGGGATAGCTTATGCATATCAGTCTGATCTTCGATGAGCCGAAGCACCAATCTCCTTCCTGGAAGGCTCTGGTTCTGACTTGGCGACTGTGATAACGACGAAGATCCTGCTGGTAAATCGCCGATTGGGTGGCTGCGATGTCACGCTCTTCATCCAACCGGTCCAAAGCATCTTGCCGTGCTGTCTCGTTATCCGCTTCAATATAAGCCGTGACACGAGGTGAATCCTGACGGATATCACTGGGGAGAACCGCTTCCACTCCATAAACCATGAAGAACGGTGTGTATCCTGTTGATCTGTTGGGTGTTGTATTGATGCTCCATAACACAGATGGTAATTCTTCTACCCAACAACCCGGCGTTCTCTGCAAAGGAACCATGAGCCGGGGCTTGATGCCTCTCAAGATCTCTTGATTAGCTCTTTCTGCTTGACCATTGGACTGTGGATGTGCCACTGATGAAACGTCGAGCCGGATGTGCTCCCGTTCGCAGAACTCCTTCATGGCACCTTTGGATAAATTGGTACCATTATCTGTGATAATACTGTGCGGAAAGCCAAACCGGAGAATCACCTTTTTGATGAACTGAACCACCGTGGCCGCATCACACTTGCTAACAGGTTCTGCCTCCACCCACTTTGTAAACTTGTCCACCGCCACCAGGAGGTGGGTCTTCTTATCTTTGGACCTTTTGAAAGGCCCAACCATATCCAGCCCCCAAGTCGCAAACGGCCAAGTAATTGGAATCACCCTCAATTCTTGAGCCGGTACATGAGCACATCTTAAAAACCTTTGGCAACCATCACATCGTCTGACCAGATCCTTTGCATCAGCATGAGCAGTTAACCAATAGAAACCATGGCGAAACGCTTTAGCCACCAGAGACTTTGAACCGGCGTGGTGACCACAATCTCCTTCGTGGATCTCCCGCAAAATTTCACGGCCTTCTTCAGGAGACACGCAACGTTGAAAAGCTCCTGATACACTGCAATGATGCAACTCACTGTTGATGATAGCCATGGACTTGGATCGCCGGATTATCTGCCGGGCCAGAATCTCATCTTCTGGCAACTCGCCACGGTTCTTGTACGCCAGATAAGGAAGCGTCCAATTCGGAATAACATGAAGAACTGCCACCAATTAAGCCTCCGGATCAGGAATGGCCAAATCCTCTTCACCAGGGATCTTCACCGACGGGTTGTGCAGCACATCCAGAAAAACATTGGATGGGACCGGTTTGCGCTGAGAGCCCAGCCGGCTTAAAGCGTACGCCGCTTCATTTTTCCGCCGGTCCACGTGGTCCACCTAATAGCCTCTGAAATAACCTGCAACAATATCCACCTCACGACGATATGCTGCCATGAGTGGGTCCTTGGAGTCCCAAGTGCCAGACACTTGCTGAGCCACAAGGTCCGAATCACCGAAGCACTTAACTCGACTTAGATTCATCTCCTTAGCCATCCGAAGACCATGGAGCAAGGCTTCATACTCAACTGCATTGTTAGTACAAGGGAACATTAAACGGAGAACATAACAAAACTTATCACCTCGTGGGGAAGTTAATACGACTCCAGCCCCCGAGCCTTCCAACTGCCTAGATCCGTCAAAATGGATGGTCCAATACGTATGATCCGGCTTTTCTTCAGGTGCTTGCATTTCCGTCCAATCATTGATGAAATCAACAAGTGCTTGAGACTTAATCGCTGTCCAAGGCACATATTTCAAACCGTACGGCCCCAGCTCTATAGCCCACTTTGCAATCCGGACAGTTGCTTCCCGGTTCTGGATGATATCTCCCAAAGGAGCAGAACTGACCACTGTAATTGGGTGCCCTTGGAAGTATTGCTTAAGCTTCCGGCTTGCCATAAAAACTCCGTACACCAGCTTCTGCCAATGCGGATACCTTTGCTTGGACTCAATGAGTACCTCGCTGCTATAATAGACCGGACGTTGAACCGGATGCTCCTTACCTGCCTCCTTTCGTTCCACCACAATAGCCACGCTGACCGCATGAGCATTAGCAGCAACATATAGCAGTAACGGCTCCTTGTCAATGGGAGCGGCGAGCATAGGCGGTTTGGCCAATTTCCGCTTTAAGTCCTCAAATGCTTCATCAGCAGCAGAACTCCAGACGAATTGATCCGTCTTCTTCAACATCTGATACAAAGGGATCGCCTTCTCACCAAGGCGGCTGATAAACCGGCTTAACGCGGCAATCCGGCCTGCCAGGCGTTGAACATCATTGATACACTTCGGTTTAGCCAGGGAGGTGATGGTTGTGATCTTCTCCGGATTAGCCTCAATTCCCCTGTTGGACACCAAAAAACCCAATAACTTGCCCGCCGGTACACCAAAGACACACTTGTCCGGATTAAGCATCATCTTGTACGTCCTTAGGTTATCAAAGGTTTCCTTCAAATCATCAACCAGAGTCTCCTTCTCCCTGGATTTAACCACGATATCATCCACGTAAGCATGTACATTACGGCCAATCTGCTTGTGAAGACAATTTTGTACACACCGTTGATAAGTTGCCTGGGCACTTTTGAGCCCAAAGGGCATAGACACATAGCAGAAGGCTCCAAAGGGAGTTATGAATGCCGTCTTCTCCTGGTCCTTAACTGCCATTTTGATCTGATGATAGCCAGAATATGCATCCAAAAAACTTAAACGCTCACAACCCGCCGTAGCATCAATGATTTGATCAATACGGGGGAGGGCAAAAGGATCCGCTGGACAAGCTTTATTAAGATCTGTGTAATCCACACACATACGCCAAGTGTCGTTGTTCTTAAGGACTAGCACCGGATTGGCAAGCCACTCAGGGTGGAAAACTTCAACAATAAAACCAGCTGCTAAGAGCCTGGCTACCTCTTCTCCAATCGCCTTGCGTCTTTCTTCGTTAAACCAGCGGAGGAACTGTTTCACCGGTTTGTATTTAGGATCCACATTAAGTGTGTGCTCAGCGAGTTGCCTCGGTACACCTGGCATGTCAGAGGGCTTCCATGCAAAAATGTCCCGATTCTCACGGATGAACTCGATGAGCGCGCTTTCCTATTTCGGATCCAAGTTGGCACTAATGTTGAACTGCTTGGACGAATCGCCAGGTACGAAGTCAACAAGCTTAGTTTCTGCTGCCGATTTGAACTTCAGGGCCGGATCATGCTCCGTAGTTGGCTTCTTCAACGGAGTCATGTCCGCTGGGTCAACATTGTCTTTATTGTACTTCAACTCCTCGGTGGCACAAACCATCTCTGCATAAGCCGCATCTCCTTCCTCGCATTCCAAAGCGATTTTGCGGCTTCCGTGAACTGTTATTGTCCCCTTGTGACCCAGCATCTTGAGCGGCAAATACACATAACAGGGCCGAGCCATAAACTTGGCGTATGCCGGACGCCCAAACAGGGCATGATATGGACTTTGGATTTTCACCACTTCAAACGTTAATGTCTCCAACCTGGAATCATGATCATCCCCAAAGGCCACTTCAAGAGCTATCTTACCAACGGGATATGCTGATCTGCCAGGCACTACACCATGGAATACTGTATTGGACGGTTTGAGATTCTTATCTGTAAGTCCCATACGACGGAAGGTCTCACAGTATAGGATGTCAATGCTGCTCCCTCCATCCATGAGCACCTTGGTGAACTTATAACCTCCCACCTGAGGCGCCACCACCAGAGCCAACTGATCCGGATTATCGACCTGGAGTGGGTGTGAAAGTGCAACTATCCCTAGGTGGTTTTGGTAATTCATAACAACATATAGCTCATTGAGCTAATGCTATTCCAAGATGATTATTTCAGGAAAGCTCAATGATTGGCATGGCATGGATGTGAAAGTGGAACCCTCAAAATGCTAAGGACAAAGGATTGGCTCAAGCTCAAAAGCTCAAGACTCTTCTTTTCATATTTTAGTGATCCAAGATCACATTGAGTCTTTAGGAAAAGCCAATACTATCAAGGAGGGATGAGGTGTTGCTTAATGAGCCTCTTGCTTCATGTGCTTAGTGATATGCTCCAAAACCCTCAACTACTTTCCCATATCCACATATGACCTAAACCCTAAGCCAAACTCGGTCCTACCGATTCTTCCTATCCGGCGCCACCGAGTTTAACTTGTCATAAGCCACTGCCAAACCCTAGCAATTCGGTTCTACCGATAAGGATCTCGGTCTCACCGAGATGGGATTGCAAACTCTCTGTTTCCCTTTCGTAACTTTTCAGTCTCACCGAAAGAGCAGATCGGTCCCCCCGAGATTGCAATGTAAATTCAGTGTTTCCTTTTTGTAACTTTTCGGTCTCACTGAAAGAGCAAATCGGTCCCACCGAGTTTGCCTGATCAACTCTCTGGTTAGCTAATTACCAAATTCGGTCTAACCGAGTTTGTGTAATCGGTCTCACCGAGATTACGTTATGCCCAAATCCTAACCATATCGGTCCCACCGAGTTGCATGTCAGTCCCACCGAAAATCTCTAACGGTCACTAGGTTTACATTTTCGGTCCGACCGAGTTTGTTGATTCGGTCCCACCGAGATTGGAAAACTGTGTGTAACGGTTGGATTTTGTGTGGAGGCTATATATACCCCTCCACCTCCTCTTCATTCGTAGAGAGAGCCATCAGAACACATACACAATTCCTACTCATATGTTCTGAGAGAGAACCACCTACTCATGTGTTGAGACCAAGATATTCCATTCCTACCATATGAATCTTGATCTCTAGCCTTCCCAAGTTGCTTTCCACTCAAATCTTCTTTCCACAAAATCCAAATCCTATGAGAGAGAGTTGAGTGTTGGGGAGACTATCATTTGAAGCATAAGAGCAAGGAGTTCATTACCTACACACCATTTGTTACTTCTTGGAGAGTGGTGTCTCCTAGATTGGCTAGGTGTCACTTGGGAGCCTCCGACAAGATTGTGGAGTTGAACCAAGGAGTTTGTAAGGGCAAGGAGATCGCCTACTTCGTGAAGATCTACCGCTAGTGAGGCAAGTCCTGTGTGGGCGATGGCCATTGTGGGATAGACAAGGTTGCTTCTTCGTGGACCCTTTGTGGGTGGTTGCTTCTTCGTGGACCCTTTGTGGGTGGAGCCCTGTGTGGACTCGCGCAACCGTTACCCTTTGTGGGTGGATCCCTTTGTGGACTCGCGCAACCGTTAACCTTTGTGGGTTGAAGTCTCCATCAACGTGGATGTAGGATAGCACCACCTATCCGAACCACGGGAAAAACATCCGTGTCTCCAATTGCGTTTGAATTCTCCAAACCCTTCCCTTTACATTATTGCAAGTTGCATGCTTTACTTTCCGCTGCCAATATACTCTTTGCATGCTTGCTTGAATTGTGTGATGATTGCTTGACTTGTCCTATAATAGCTAAAATCTACCAAGAACTAAAATTGGGAAAAGGTTAAGTTTTTATTTGGTCAAGTAGTCTAATCACCCCCCCTCTAGACATACTTTCGATACTACAAGTGGTATTAGAGCTTTGGTCTCCATTTGCTTTGATCTCCATAGCTTTTGGTGGTCATAGCCTTGGTTTCACAACCTAGGAGAGTATGGCGTCTAGCGAGGGAAATTATCACCGTAGAGGTCCTTACTTTGATGGTACTAATTTTGCTAGTTGGAAGCATAAAATGAAAATGCATATTCTTGGACATAACCCTGCCGTTTGGGCTATTGTGTGTGTTGGTTTGCAAGGTGACTTCTTTGATGGGAAAGAACCAAACCGTGAAGCTACCGCGGATGAGTTGAAGATGTTGCAATACAATGCTCAAGCTTGTGATATTCTCTTCAACGGATTGTGCCCCGAAGAATTCAACAAAATCAGCCGTCTTGAGAATGCGAAGGAAATTTGGGACACTTTGATTGATATGCACGAAGGTACCGACTCTGTCAAGGAATCCAAGTTGGATGTGCTTCAAAGTCAACTTGACAAGTTCAAGATGAAGGATGGTGAAGGTGTCGCTGAAATGTACTCTAGGCTTGCTCTCATCACAAATGAGATTGCCGGCTTAGGAAGTGAAGAGATGACCGATAGATTCATCATCAAGAAGATTCTAAGAGCCTTGGATGGAAAATATGATACCGTGTGCACATTGATCCAAATGATGCCCAATTACAAAGATCTCAAGCCAACAGAGGTGATTGGAAGAATTGTTGCTCATGAGATGTCACTTAAGGATAAAGAGGAACTTCACAACAAATCAAGTGGTGCCTATAAAGCCTCATGTGAAGCCCCTACATCATCAAGTGAGAAACAAGACTTCAATGAAGAATTGAGCTTAATGGTGAAGAACTTCAACAAGTTCTACAAGAGTAGAAGCAAAGATAGAAGCTTCAAGTCAAGGTCCTACAATGACAAAAGATCTTCTAGTCGAGAGCGAAACTGCTACAATTGTGGAAGACTCGGACACTATTCCAATGAGTGTACGGCTCCCTACAAGAGAAGAGAAGATTATCCAAAAAGAAGAAGCAAAGAATCACCACCAAGAGAGAGAAGGAGTAGCGATGATAGTTATGAACGAAGATACTCACGGAGAAGCAAGGATTCGGAAAGGAAGGAAAAATCATCAAGGAGCTACACAAGACGAAGACATCAAGCTCATGTTGGTGAATGGGTATCCGGCTCCGACTCCGACAGCCACTCCGAGAAAAGTTATCACTCCGACTCCGAAGATACTCAAGATGAAGGTGTTGCCGGTCTAGCACTTGTGTCAACCAACTCCTACGACATATTTGACTCACCAAATGAAGGAATTGGAAGATGCTTCATGACCAAAGGTCCTAAGGTAACACACCCCGAGTATGTTGATTTCAATAGTGATGAAGATGACTTGTTAGGTGATGATTTGCTTGTTGACAACTCTAGTGATGAATACTATGATGAAACATCAATTAATCATGCTAATAAAGATAAAACGAATGACAATGATAAGGAGAAGATTGAGGCTCTAACTAAAGAACTAAACACTCTTAAGTTAGCTCATGAAACTATCTTCGAAGATCATCGAGAACTTTTAAGAGCTCATGAGAAATTACGCTTTGAAAAGCTCAATCTTGAGCAAGAGCATGAGTTCTTAAAAGCAATCAATGATGATCTCCGCAAGAAAAGTTCTTCTTACATTGCCAAGCATTTACTCTTATCCACTTACATGCCTCAAGTCAAGTCTAGTAACAAGAACAAGAAAGATTCTTCCTCTAGCAGTAACAATGATCATGCTAAATCCAATATTGTTGCTTCTAGTAGTTCTCTTGATTCCACTAATGATTCTCTTAGCCAAGTTACACTTGAGCAAGAAAATAGCTTATTGAAGGGAATTATAGAGAAAGGAGTGTACAAAAGCCTTGCCGGGAGCAAGCAATTCGAGGAAATTATGCGCAAGCAAGGAATGCACCGGAAGAATCAAGGTGTTGGTTTTGAACGAAAGTTCAATGCCAATGGAGTTGAGTGGGAAGAAGATCAATACCCCAAGACTAAGTTTTTTCCTCAACAAGAGAAGTATGATACTTCTTTCAAGGGGACACAAGCTCAAGATGATCTTCCACCACAAGACTACAAGCAAAAAGGCAAGGACAAGCTTCAAGAGGAAATTGACGCATTTGAAGAAGCTCCTAAGACCTTAGTCAAGTGGATTCCCAAGACTACTTCCAGTTCCACTTCATCAAGTATGACTACAACTCCAAGGATTCCCATCAAGATGATGTGGATCCAAAAGAAGAAGAACTAGAGAGTTCTTGAGGGTGACTCCGCCAACATACTTCACTCTTATCATTTTGGTAAGAACAAGTGCAATCAACTTCCACATCTTGCACTAGTTCAAGGAGTCACAAACCCTCTTGTTGGTAAGACAAGGGACAGGGTAACCTAAGAGTTTTCATGGACATCATCTTGTGTGTGCATCACTCTATGTCTATGGATATCCTTGTTTGTTCCTTGTGGGACTAACCCATATAGGTATTGAAAGTGCAATTCACTCAAATGGATAGCTCCAAAGTGATCTACATCAACATTGAGCATCCACATCTTCAACATCTACATGAAGTCATCATCTACAAAACCCGAGGTTAGTTCATCCCTCTAAGGGGGGATATCACATCTAGGGGGAGCTTTACTCTAAGACTTGAGCTAAAGCAACTCTAAAGATGTGAACACAACAATGCTTTATGTAAAAGTGGTAACCCCACTTGAGCTTAAACGATGAGTATGACCTATGATCAAGTGTTCTCACTTGACTCCTAAGTCAATATACTCATATATAGATGACCTAGTCATCGCAAATTGCTTGATAGATGCTAGAATTGGTTGTGCATGCCTTGTCACATATTTCGTTTGCCATCTTATTGTGTGAGCATGCTGGTTGCATATTTTACTCATTCGAGGACATCCACTTGTTGTTTTGATTGTTCGGTTTTATTTCCTTCTGCCAAGTGGATGGACAAGAGTGCCTAAGAACCTCCTCTAGCTATCTATGCTTTTCTCGTCTCAAACTCTATTCATGCTGCATCACAAAATTTGATCAAGTCAGATTCGAACCACTCTGTGTGAGGAGCGCTCGGAGTCCCCGATTCGTCATAGACTTAAACTTCCAAAACCTCTTTATGATTCTCGGTCTGACCGATACCCCACTTTCGGTCCTACCGAGATCATTAAGTTGATCTAGGTTTTCGATCTCGGTGAAACCGATTTGAACATTTCGGTCACACCGAGTTTCAGTAACTGCTTGCAGTTATGAATCTCGGTGCCACCGAGTTGTTCCACTCGGTCACACCGACAGGGTCAGGCTATATATAGTCACGGGCAAAATTTTGGAAATTTCTCCGAACCCCTTCGCCTGCGCGATAGCCTGCTCTGCCAACGTGGTCTCCGGATCGTCTCCTCGCCGCCAGCCGCCTCCAGTCGCTGGTCTCCATCACCGTCAACGGGAATTCTACCCCGCCGTTACCGCCGTAGCGAGTCTCCGCCGAACTAGGGTATGGACTCGATCTTTGTGCTATTCTCCAATCCGATTCTTAGCACATTGTGATCATCATGATTCTTGCCACGATTGAAACACTCCTATCCAGTCAATGCGTTTGTAGATTAGGTTTGATTCGAAAATTTTAGGGTTACGTTTCCGCCGAAACCATCTCGGACCCACCGAGTTGAAAAACTCGGTCCCACCGATTTGGCTTATGCCATTGCACAAGTGAGACTCGGTCTGACCGAGAATTACTTATCGGTGTGACCGATTTTGGAACTTTGTGAAACCCTAGCAGTCTCGGTGCCACCGAACTGTGACTCGATCTGACCGAGTTCACTAGTTTAGGTTCCAAAACTGCTTCGGTATCACCGAGTTTAAAAATCGGTAGATCCGAGATGATTTCAGTGGGAAACTAAAACTAAGTTTCTGGATCATTCTTTTTGCAAAAATCTCTGCATTTTGTGATGCTCATCTATTCTACCTCATCTATAAACTATTCACAGGGTCAGCAGTCAGCTTGTTCATCATGTCAGACCAGAGTGACAGCCAGAATGTGTCAGAACAGCAAGTGCACATGAGTGAGGGCACTAGTCCCTCCAGCTCTTCAGATGATGGCAGCAGAAGTACCCCAAGCAATTTGCCAAAAGCTGCCACTCGACAGAGGAAGAAGAGAACTTCATATTCTGAAGATGAAGATTATGTGGCAGAGGAAGAGGCCACATCAAAGAGAGTTGAGCCAGCTCAAGGCATAAAGCCAGGGATGAAAGTCAAAAGGCCAGCAGGCAGGCAGCCTATGTCAAAGGCTAGAGCTTCAACTAAAAAGCCTGCACCCAAAGAGCCAGTTGTTGCTGAAGGCAAGAAGAGGAAGGAAAGGGTCAAGAAGACCGTAGCCAAAGTGCTTGGAAAGGCTTCCATCATGGAAGAGGAAGCGGAAGAAGAGGTTGTTGCACCAGCACCTAAGGCACCTAAGCTTATGGGTGATGCTATCAGGATAGGGGCTACTGCATCTAAGCCCAAAGAAGCACCCAAAGCTGCCTCCAAGCCCAAGTCTGCACCAAAGAGGAATACAAGGAGCATCCCAGCTGCTGAAAAGAACAAGGCCCCAGTGCCTGAAGCTGCAGAAGAAGAAGAAGAGCAAGTTCTCAGAAAACTCAAGCCCAAGATCCCAGACCACAACGATGCTCATCCTGTGGCTGAGGATATGAAGCTCAGGAGAGACTCAGGGCTCAGGAAGTGGAGAGAAGCAGATTCGTATGCTTCAAGGAGAAGGACTATTGTGGATTACAGATTTCACACCAAAGAACAGCAAGATTTCTATGAGACAGTGCTGCTTGATAAGAAGCCCATAGTTTGTGACATGAGATGGGTTGCTTGGGAGTACATGAAGGAAAATGAGGAACACTACCCTAGAGTGTATGACAGCTTTAGTGCTTGTGGAGTTGCAGACTTTGTTCGGCAGAAGCTCACAAAGTGGAACGAGGAGCTTATCATGCAATTCTACTCCACAGCACACTTCTATCCCGATGGCAGGATCACATGGATGTCTGAAGGTACGAGGTACCAATCAACTATTGAGGAATGGGAAAAGTTGATCAATGCCCCAGAGGAGCAAGCAGATGACTTGGACATTTATGCCAAGAAGAAGATGGACCACAACAGTTTCAAGTTTGGGTCTGTGCATTATCTTCTGTCAGGGCTGCCTACTATAAATTGGATATTGATGCACACTCTCTTGCCCAAGTCTGGAGATCACAAGATGATCAGAGGCCATGCAATCAATTTGCTTCATGTATTTGATGTGCCACAGAAGTTCAAGGTGATGAGCCTCATAGTAGAGACTATCAAGAGGACAGCAGCTGACCAGAAGAGGAGCTGTGGGTATGCCCCACAAATTCAGGAGCTCATTAACTCAAAGATGGGCACGGGCATATACTTATTGGACAAGGAACACCTGCCCATCCATCCAGATTTTGAGGATAATCAAGTTGTTATGACTGAAAATGAACCATCATCTGCCCAAGCACAAGCCAAGAAGGAGAAGGCAAGGAAGGAGAAAGCTGCCAAGATGCCAACTCAAGAGGAGGCATCTGAGTATTTCTTGAAGACCAAACAAGAGCAGCTTGGTTACCTAATTGCATCCACCCTGCGGATTGAGAAAGGACTAGCCACCCTAACTCAGAACCAGGCAAGCCTAGAGAGAATCATGGAACAAAAGTTCTATGACTTGGATGTCAAGGTGACAGAGATTCAGACTGCAGTGGAGCAGCTCCAGGATGACATGCAGGAGAGGAGAGGCAGGACTACCACTGATGCCTTTGCCAGAGTGCCACGAGGTCCGAGGTCGTCTGCCGTGCCAGTTGCTGACACCAGAGCCACCACTTCTGCACCAGCTACAGCCTCAGTTCCACCAGCACCAGCATCTACTTCAGCTCCAACTCCAGCGTCTACTTCAGCGTCTACAGAAGCCTTCGTCCTTGGAGTGATCCAGACTCCACCACCACCTGAAGATCAAGCCTGAGCGTCGATCTAGCACTATGCATTTTCTAGGAACTTTTTGGTAACATGTTGCCAAAGGGGGAGAAAAATGTATAGATCATAGGCTTCGAGAGAGAGTGTGTTGCTTTTTTCTCTCTTGCTTTATTTGGTGGTTTTTCGAACTTTATTTGCTTTTGAGTGCTTGAGATACTATGTCATTGCTCATGAGACATTGATGATCATGTGTTTGATCATATGCTACACTTAATGTTTGCTTAATGCTATTATCTTATCTATCTTATGTGATCATTCACTATTCTTGGTGATGAGTGCATGTATTTCATTCTTATCATTTTAAGCGCTCCGCCAAGATGTATGTGACATGGAAGAGTAACCCATGACTCTAACTCCTTATGCATTTGCAGTTCAAAGCAAATTTTAAATATGCACAAATTTAGGGGGAGCTCTTACTTATCACATACTTCTCAAAGCGACGATATATTTCATGCTTATTATCATTTGTCGAAGCTTTGATCTATATGTTGTCATCAATTACCAAAAAGGGGGAGATTGAAATTGCAACTATCCCTAGGTGGTTTTGGTAATTCATAACAACATATAGCTCATTGAGCTAATGCTATTCCAAGATGATTATTTCAGGAAAGCTCAATGATTGGCATGGCATGGATGTGAAAGTGGAACCCTCAAAATGCTAAGGACAAAGGATTGGCTCAAGCTCAAAAGCTCAAGACTCTTCTTTTCATATTTTAGTGATCCAAGATCACATTTAGTCTTTAGGAAAAGCCAATACTATCAAGGAGGGATGAGGTGTTGCTTAACGAGCCTCTTGCTTCATGTGCTGAGTGATATGCTCCAAAACCCTCAACTACTTTCCCATATCCACATATGACCTAAACCCTAAGCCAAACTCGGTCCTACCGATTCTTCCTATCCGGCGCCACCGAGTTTCACTTGTCATAAGCCACTGCCAAACCCTAGCAATTCGGTTCTACCAATAGGGATCTCGGTCTCACCGAGATGGGATTGCAAACTCTCTGTTTCCCTTTCGTAACTTTTCGGTCTCACTGAAAGAGCGGATCGGTCCCACCGAGATTGCAATGTAAATTCAGTGTTTCCTCTTTGTAACTTTTCGGTCTCACCGAAAGAGCAAATCGGTCCCACCGAGTTTGCCTGACCAACTCTCTGGTTAGCTAATTACCAAATTCGGTCTCACCGAGTTTGTGTAATCGGTCTCACCGAGATTACGTTATGCCCAAATCCTAACCATATCGGTCCCACCGAGTTGCATGTCAGTCCCACCGAAAATCTCTAACGGTCACTAGGTTTACATTTTCGGTCCGACCGAGTTTGTTGATTCGGTCCCACCGAGATTGGAAAACTGTGTGTAATGGTTGGATTTTGTGTGGAGGCTATATATACCCCTCCACCTCCTCTTCATTCGTAGAGAGAGCCATCAGAACACATACACAATTCCTACTCATATGTTCTGAGAGAGAACCACCTACTCATGTGTTGAGACAAAGATATTCCATTCCTACCATATGAATCTTGATCTCTAGCCTTCCCAAGTTGCTTTCCACAAAATCCGAATCCTATGAGAGAGAGTTGAGTGTTGGGGAGGCTACAATTTGAAGCACAAGAGCAAGGAGTTCATTACCTACACACCATTTGTTACTTCTTGGAGAGTGGTGTCTCCTAGATTAGCTAGGTGTCACTTGGGAGCCTCCGACAAGATTGTGGAGTTGAACCAAGGAGTTTGTAAAGGCAAGGAGATCGCCTACTTCGTGAAGATCTACCGCTAGTGAGGCAAGTCCTGTGTGGGCGATGGCCATGGTGGGATAGACAAGGTTGCTTCTTCGTGGACCCTTTGTGGGTGGTTGCTTCTTCGTGGACCCTTCGTGGGTGGAGCCCTGTGTGGACTCGCGCAACCGTTACCCTTTGTGGGTGGAGCCCTTTGTGGACTCGCGCAACTGTTACCCTTTGTGGGTTGAAGTCTCCATCAACGTGGATGTAGGATAGCACCACCTATCCGAACCACGGGAAAAACATCCGTGTCTCCAATTGCGTTTGAATTCTCCAAACCCTTCCCTTTACATTCTTGCAAGTTGCATGCTTTACTTTCCGCTGCCAATATACTCTTTGCATGCTTGCTTGAATTGTGTGATGATTGCTTGACTTGTCCTATAATAGCTAAAATCTACCAAGAACTAAAATTGGGAAAAGGTTAAGTTTTTATTTGGTCAAGTAGTCTAATCACCCCCCCTCTAGACATACTTTCGATACTACAGGGTGATGCTCTCTGCTCCATATGATTGGCTATTCAGACCAACGTAGATAACAGGGTGTGGCCGGTTCAACAGAGTTGACTGCCCGCCTCTGAACCTTCCGGTCTCGCTTGTCCAAGCTAGTGGTAAAGACATGGTACTTCCCATTACTCAACTGCTTTGGGTTGCTTTGGTAACCTGACTGTTGCTGCTATTGGTTGTAACCACCCTGGTTGTTCTGACTATTTTGACCATTATGTCCGCCCGGATTACCATTAAATCCTGAACCGGAACTTCCTCCACCGTAACCTGGCCTGGACCCTGAGCCACTGCCAGATCCATGATCATACCAGAAATTATTAGAATTCTTGAACTCCTGCATAATAAAGCAATCCTTCCAAAGGTGGTTTGCTGGCTCCTCCTTCGTCCCATGTCTTGGACAGGGCTGGCTTAGCAGATAGTTCAGACGGTTTGGGTTGGGGTTGGGTGCTCCACTACGATTTTTCGGCCTACCCTTGCGCCGTTGGCCATTGTCCTGTATGTTGGTATTAGCCACAAAATCCATGTTGCCATCCGCTTTACGCTTGCCTCCTCCGCCATTGCCTGCCCAGTGATGCTGCTGACCTTTGGAGCTGCTGTTCTTCTTCCCCTTCCCTGTCTTGTCATCATCAGATTCGGGATCCTTGGTACTATCAGAATCAGCATATTTTACCAAAGCGGCCATGAGGGTCCCCATGTCGGTGCAATGACACTTCATCCGTCCCAATTTCAACTTCAGGGGCCCAAACCGGCAGTTGCCTTCTAGGGTTAATACTGCGGTGTCAGCGTTGATGCGGTCTGAGGAGTGCAACACTTGTGAAACCCGGCGCACCCAATGAGTCGTTGACTCTCCTTCCTCCTGGAGGCATGCAGCTAAGTCTACTATCGACATAGGCTGTTTACAGGTATCCTTGAAATTGTTGATAAACCGGGCTCGTAATTGGGCCCATGAACTGATAGAATTAGCGGGCAAGCTTTTTAACCAAGTACGAGCCGTTCCTTCGAGCATCCTGGTGAAGTATTTCGCACACGCCGTGTCATCCACATCAAGCATATCCATGGCCATCTCATAGCTCTCTACCCATGTCTCTAGTGGTTGATCCGCCGTATAATTTGGTACCTTGCGTGGGCCTTTGAAATCCTTGGGCAAGCATACATTGCGTAAAGCGGGGACGAGGCAAGGCACCCCCAAAGAACTAGAAGTAACACCAGGTTCGATTGAAATGGTTGGACGAACCGGCGTGAGCTGCCGAGCCTGATGTTGTGCGGCTAACTCGGCCTCCCTACGCGCTCGGGCCCGGTTCACCACTTCCTGAGCGTCATCAGCACCACCCGTCGGGTTGTTACCACGGGGTGCTCCACGCCGTTCATTACTCGACACTACTGGTTCATCCATATGTTTGCTATAGCTCCGGCTTGGACGGGGGGTCGAGTGGATTCGGTCACGGCTGTACGAGTACGCCTCCTGTTGGGCCAAAGCCGTCCTCAGAAGTTCCTTGACCCGTCGCGTCTCTACTGCTTGTGGCGAGTCACCTTCAACTGGAATGGCCTCCAGTCGTGCAGCAGCGGCAACAAGATTGTCCATTGGGTTGGAGTAGTGACACGGAGGCGTTAAAGCATCCCGAGGTATAACGGTGTTTTGACGAGGCGGGTCCATCTGACGGGGCTGAACCGGTGCACCGGTCCCAGGGGCTTCTGCCCTGTTCCCCTCCAGCGGATTACTGGCTCTTGGTCCTGGAGTGTTGAAAAGGTCTCTGGCCTCGAAAACCGGAGGTAAGCGGGACCGGTGCTTCCTCCTCATGACTTCATGCGACGCGCTCTGATCCAACATAAGCTTGTAGGCATGTGTGTCTAAAGCGGCCCGCTTTGCGGCCATCCTGGTGTCCTCAGTCGCCAGATCCATTTTGGCCTGGGTGATTTGTTCCTTTACCTTTGCAATCTCCGCGTTGTGAGCGTCCTGATCTGGCGGATTAACTTCTGACATAAGCACAGCCAATGCATCAAATAGTTCTGATAGAACCTGAGTCGGTGGGCGCACAGGGCCTCCCGCCCCGGCAACCGTTGCCGCTGCTGAACCGGAGATCGTTGCCGCGGCTGTCGAAGAGTGAAGCGCTGCTTGTGTTCCGGTCATGAATATTCCAACCCGGTTAGGCAGATCAGAGGGGTCCGGAATACTGTCGCCATCGGAACAGCTCTCAATCCGGCCATCTTGTAGCTGATAAAGAGATTCGGTTTCTCTGGTCGAAGATTTGTCACCGGAACGAACGACACTCGCCCCGCGAAGCTCCGATCCATCCTCGTAACTCCCTCCATGGATCATTCCCACGAAGGCACGCTTCATGGCCGGTTTAACCCGGGCGGATCGCGTACGCTGAGCCGTCTCGACGAGGTCGGTGCAGATGTCCGGCTCAGGGCCCTGTTCGCCGATCTTGCCAATGGAAACGTGAATGCTACCAAAGGGGACCCGGTACCCGTACTCAATTGAGCCGGCCTCGGGGCCCCAGCCTGCGTCGTCGATGTAGAGTTTGCCACGACGACTCTTAGTCATCCGGCCTACAGCGTAGCCCTCGAGTCCTTCAAAGCGGCCCTCCAAGAACCGGAAACCATCATGCGATGGCCCCACGGTGGGCGCCAACTATCATGGTTTTGTCACGGCAGATGTCCTAGAGAAAGGACTTAGTCGTGGAGCCATCGCTACGGGTTAGCTTGAAGGGTTTAAAGCGGACACAAGGACGCAAGAGAGTTTATACTAGTTCCGCCCCTTCAAGGAAGGTAAAAGCCTACGTCTAGTTGTGATGGAATTGATGGGTGTTTCGATGACTATGGAGCAAATAAGCTTCGCCTATGTCTCGAGTTGTTGTTTGTTGTCCTTGAACCGCCGCCGGGTCATCCCCTTATATACATGGGTGACACCCGTCAGTTTACAGAGTCCCAACACCGGCTCATAGATGTGTCCGGTTTGGTCTCTACTTATTCCTTACTTACAATACAAGTTACATATTGACGCCGGTTTACGGCTACAGGCTCTCAGCCGATTATGGGTCTTGAGCCCTCATCTATCTTCATGGGCTTTAACATGCTTAACTACTAATGAAGTTAATCCGGCCCGGATAGGCCGGTTTACGCCCAGTAGTAATATCCCCAACAGGCCTCGAGGTTCGCCGTCCTGCAACAAGAAGAACAGACGAAGAACGAGGAAGAAGAAGAACTAGGGTTAGGGAGAAAAGATAAAAGATAAAAAGTGGTAGATGATTTGATCGATTGTGTGTTGTTCAATCGGCCGTTACCCCCTAGGTATATAAGAGGCGGCTGGACTTCCCGTGCAAGGAAAAGGCTTGGATTCACGTTCAAAACCCTAGTCAAATTCGGATTGGTTTTGTCCGAACTTTCCAAAACTGTTCGGTTTAAACTGGCTGCACCTTGTGGGTCCTTTTTGTGGTGGTAAACGATCTCGGATGGAAACGAGCCCAAAAGCAATCTTGACCGTTTCGACGAGACGAACAACTATCATGTTGAACGTTTTTCGATTTGAGGCCATCTTCTCGGCCAAAACGGTCACGCAGAACACCTGTTCGCTCGCGCTACCCATCAAACCTATGTCTCGTGGGGCGCGCCACATCTCGCCTCGTGATAGGGCTGCACTCCGATAACTCTAACTTTTGCATACGAACTCGGATTGGGACGATTTTTATATCAAAATCAACCATTTTGACGAGACGAAGACAATTTGTGTTGATCATTTTCCATATGAGGAAATCTTAATTAGGTTTCGAGCCATTTTTTAGTCTGGTGTGAACATGAGCATCTCTGAAGTTGTCATAACTTTTGCATCCGAACTCCATTTTAGACCATCTTCATATTCATCTTGATCGTCTCGAAGAGAGCCATCTCATAGTGACTTTCAATAGTAAGTTTGAATTACTCTTGACATAGCTTCAAGCCACTCTTTATAAACGTGCCACTTTTGAGCGTCAACACATGCCCCCTGTTTTTCGGCAAAGCTAGCGTGCCGAAAAATAACTTGTACCAAGTTTGTTCTAAGGACGATGTCAACACTCCATTGCCCATTTATATGTCCTTAGGATGATAAGTATATACCGACCATGTCTTATGTGAACTTTCTGGTGCAAACTTGGGTGAAACCTTCTCAGCTTCATTAACAATCCGGTGATAAAGTACCATAGATATGTATCTCAAGGTCATCCTCCGAACCATATTGTTCACCCTTTTGCTAGGATTTTGTAGATAATCAACAATACTTTCTCCAATCCTTACTTTCATCTGCTTAAAAATTTCATTAGTGGCCGAAGCTATGGACTTCGGTTCGGCCTTACCTGTATTGACGAGACTAAGCATCGGCTATTGAGAGAAATGCAATACAACATGATTAACATAGTAGCCGGATGTTTGCTGTGCCAATTCTTTCGAATTGTCATGTCTAAATATATGAACAATTTTAAAGCAAACCAAGGTAAATTTTGCATCTAGACATACCCCAAGATAAAATATGAGTGATTCGTCAAAACATTGATAAACCCTGAATATTTGTTGCACTACTCATAACGAATCACCGAAAGCCTCAGTATGTATAGCACCTGTAGCAAGTAAAAGACTCAATCCAAACAACAATGCATATTCAGCTTTCATTAATCGTGCATAAAAATATTCTAAGAGGCACAGGGCTTAAAAACAGTACCATAAAGAAATATATAAACAACACCAACACTTTGGCCATTGCTACGAATTGAACCATCAAAACATAATCTCCATAGTACTAGAAAGACAAGGCTAATATCAACATTATGCATGTCATTAATCCGATGTTTAGTAATAAAATCAGTTATGATTTGGCCTCTTATAGATCTCAAAGATGCATAAGACAAATCATATCCAAACAAAGTATAAGCCCACTAGCCAATTCTGCAACTATGAATTGGCCTATGCAGCATATATTCAATGACATCGGTCACTATGTCCCAACTCCATTCAATCATAATATAGGCATACATATAAAAACCTTGTCTCGCTCTCCAATCGAACTAAGGACGATGTTAGAATACTACACTGGCCATGTATTGACATACTCTTAGGACGATAGATAAATATCGTCCATTACCATGTAAACTTCATTCAAAACACATACAGCCGAAATAATCAAATGAAATGACAAATCAAGTATTTCAGCCCTTTGGATCAGCAACAGACTTGTAGCTAATCAAATGTATAGTGACTTGGTAATACCCTTTCATGAGGTAAGAAATTATATTGCATCCATGTATTAAAATAAGCCCATTGAGGGTTACCAATCATACCTGGTGACGAATTCCATGGCATAGGCGTTAATGGCATAGTTGAAGAATATGGATAATGTGTAGACCAAAGATGTTGAAACCTTCGGCTTGGTCCTTCATAGTTTTCACTCCTTCCTTCTTCACCTTTGCTGCACTTCTTGTAATGGAAGCTTGCACATAATTCTTATTTTGAGCACTTCCTTTGGGAACCCATGCCATGTTCCTTTCTTCAAGTTCTTGTGAACTAAGTTTTTGTAATTTCTTCTTTTGCCAATTCGATAAGCTGAGCAGGCATCTCGGCTGTGATTCTGTTTTGACCAATGACAATTCCTTTTTGCCTTGTGCACTCTCAACTTCTTTTTTTCAGATTTGGCACTTCGACTCTCAATATTTGGTTGCTTTGTCTCATTGTCTTTAGTAGCCAATGTCAACACATTAATTGGCTCTTTTTCATTTGAGATCAAATCTGAAGTTGCACTCTTACGACCATCTCTTTTAACACGGTAAACTTGCTTGACCACCTCTTTCTTCTTCCTTGAGCTCTGCACCGATTTCTTATGATTGAAACGGTCTTTAACATGTGATTGTTCAAATGTTGATCTTCTTGGAGCTGCATAATATTGGTGAGATGGTCTAAAATAAGATGGAGAATATGCCCTTGTATCATACCTGTCCCATGAGGAATATGGATCTATATGAGCATAGGGAGGCATCCACGGCATTGGCATTGGCGGCCCAAAATAAGGATATGAATATGTTGCATTAAAATTCCTACTTTGCCAATACCGATCCTCAAATTTGTGCCTTGGGGGTGATCTTGGTTTCTTTGCATGATTTGGCCAATAAGAATTCTTCTCTTCACTCTTCTTTTGATATTTTTCCAATAGTTCAGCGAAGGTGATTTTTGGTCTCTTACACTTGCGCTTATTTTGGCCTTTGTTTTCTTTTGGTTTGCTTTCATCGATCATTGGATTTGCTTGTTGCCCCCCCAGTCCTTGGCATCTCCATTGTAGCTTCGATGGAATTTTCGCCATCAAGATTATGTTCATTATGCTCTTCAACAACTTCTTTACTTGAAAGCTTAATCCCATCACCTGCAGTTTTTACCTTCTCTTTAAATGGATCGGCTTGAAGTAGCCGATGCAAAAACTTTCTGCCATCGGGACCAATCGGAATAGACTGGTGATCCCTTGGTGTCTCAACAAATTTCAATCGTCCTTTATCAATGGCCGATTTAACTATTTGACGAAACATGTTGCAATCCTCAAAATTATGGTTGTACGAATCATGAAACTTACAATACCTGGACAGATGGCTCAACATGGTGATCAAGAATTCTAATATAATTATTTCTCAACAACAAATTAAATATTTGATCACACATGCTTGATTTGAAGGTAAACTTTGTATTCTCTATCCGATCTTGTTGTGAGAACGGCTTTGGAGTTAAGCAAACGAATGGTTCGGATTTTGCATCACCCCATTCGGCTATGCATTGTGTTTTGCACTCTATCTCCGATGTCTTTGGATAAGAAACTATACTGGCATCGGTTTGCTCAGAGGATTTTAACCTTGGCTTTAAATTTTTGAAACGAAAATAGTTAGAACATACATGTCTCAATTGAGACCAAGTGTAAGCCAAGTAAGAAATAAGCAAAGCTACCCAATTAGATATGCACTTTGAATAAAGCAATGGGAAAAGCTTTGGCTGCAGTAATAAGTCACTATCGGTCTCTTTGAATGGTACAATATATTGTCGATATGCTTAGTAACAATTTTATTTCTAACAAGTAAATTGCCTTTCTTCATTGGTCTTTGAAAATTACTTATTAGAATTTTTCTAATAGATGCATCAACAATAAAGTTGTGACCAAATCTGAAAATAGGTAAATTACTTCCTAGACATACCTCTTCAAATATGTTGGGAGAGCATGATGATTGCATATGATGAATAATATTGTGCTTTGCTTCTGGATGACTTCCCAACACCATGTCACAATTTTCTTCTTGATTTCGTGCATCATAAATTTGAAGATCTTCGTCAACCGAACTTTGTTCGGCTACTTGCTCTTGTCCTTGAAGCTTGTCAATTTCTATGACACGAAACTCATAGGGCAGGAAGTAGGTTCCATTAACTTCAGAAAAATCAAACATGGTTGTTTTGCTATGCTTGCCATGTCCTTTCTCAATAATGCTTGCCTCTTTGGATTTGATGGATTCGGAATATATACTACTTGATTCGGCTTTTTCAACCGAAGCAGTTTTAGTTTCTGAATCATCATCTTTTTGTCGGTTATATCAATTGGCAAGGCTTCTTTTCTTTGAGCCAATTCCCTATCAATTCTCTCTTGGCGAAGTACCTGCACCCTATCGCGCAATGCTTTAACTCCCCTCTCAATTCCAGCCTGCTCTAGATTAGTTTGCCTCCCAATGCTTTTAGAATCTTTCAGCAATGAAGTGTTAGTGTTGCCGGAATTTTGCAATTGTGTAGGGGGTGTATAATATGCTGCGGTACTAGGTGGAGGTGTATGCACTGCTGTATAACCATATGCTCTCTCACCAATTCTATCAATTAATGAAGTTTCATCTTCTTGCAAAATTCTAGCCTTTATTGCATCATAATTAGGATACAAACCCTTTTTATATTGTTCAAGGCAAAGAGCACTAATCCTCTTATTTCGTGTCAAGCTCTTTTTTAACGAAGCCACAACCACTTCTGGAAGAGATTGCTCCGCAATACTTTCAGATTCTCTCGGCAATGATTCGTGAGTGTTGCCGAAATTCTTGAATTGCGTAGAGTATGCATTATATGCTACAGTATTTGATGATGGCACATGTGTTCCTGTAAAATTTGCACTTATTCGGCTATGACCATGAAGATGCGGGGCCGAATTATGAACATCTACAATTGCATACGGTGCTGAAAAATTACTAACATGAGGTGTAGCATATGATGGTTGAGAGTAACTGGACGAATAGCTAGTAGTAGCATGGCCAATTCTCCCATCCATCGGCAAGGTTGGATTCACATATTGAAAATTAGTTGCCGATGAATAAAAATGTGAAACACTTTCTTGTATGCTATTGGAAATTTTGACATGAGGTGTTTCAAATTGATTAACCAAACCCATCATGTTGTTCATCGGCATATGGATTTGTGGGGTTGCCGATGCATGAGAGTTTGGATACATATGTTGTACGTTGCTAAAATCATAAGAACTTGAAGCATGAAGATTGCTTTGCATCGGCCCTTGCGCATAATTAGATGCATGATTAATAAAACTAGGGCTAGCCGATACATTATGCTCATTAGGTGATCCAGCAACAACATATAGATTATTTGCATCTACAAAGGGGAATTGGGTATTCATATTACCTTTGTAGATTGCAGCAACTTGATGACGATCTCTTCGTATCAAGAACGGGCTGGAGAACATTCAAAGCTTCGTCCCCAGCAGAGTCGCCAAAAAGTGTGTTCGCACACGAACACGTCACCGTGTACCCTCGACGCCGGGGGTGATGCACCGCAGCACACGTCGAACGAGACCCGTCCGGAAGCGCGGTACGCAAGCAATCCGGCGGGTGCTTTTGAGGACCCGAAATCCCACACGCCCGGGAGGGACCCTGTCAGGGCACGCGGCAGATATGGGCTGCCCTAGGTCGACCTGATCGCCCCTAGGGCCTCGAGGTTCGCCGTCCTACAACAAGAAGAACAGACGAAGAACGAGGAAGAAGAAGAACTAGGGTTAGGGAGAAAAGATAAAACATAAAAAGTGGTAGATGATTTGATCGATTGTGTGTTGTTCAATCGGCCGTCACCCCCTAGGTATATAAGAGGCGGCTGGACTTCCCGTGCAAGGAAAAGGCTTGGATTCACGTTCAAAACCCTAGTCAAATTCGGATTGGTTTTGTCCGAACTTTCCAAAATTGTTCGGTTTAAACTGGCTGCACCTTGTGTGTCCTTTTTGTGGTGGTAAACGATCTCGGATGGAAACGAGCCCAAAAGCAATCTTGACCGTTTCGACGAGACAAACAACTTTCATGTTGAACGTTTTTCGATTTGAGGCCATCTTCTTGGCCAAAACGGTCACGCAGAACACCTGTTCGCTCGCGCTACCCATCAGACCTATGTCTGGTGGGGCGCGCCACATCTCACCTCGTGACAGAGCTGCACTCCGATAACTCTAATTTTTGCATACGAACTCGGATTGGGATGATTTTTATATCAAAATCAACCGTTTCGACGAGACGAAGACAATTTGTGTTGATCATTTTTCCATATGAGGACATATTAATTGGGTTTCAAGCCATTTTGTAATCTGGTGTCAACATGAGCATCTCTGATTTTGTCATAACTTGTGCATCCGAACTCCATTTTAGACCATCTTCATATTCATCTTGATCTTCTCGAAGAGAGCCATCTCATAGTGACTTTCAATAGTAAGTTTGAATTACTCTTGACATAGCTTCAAGCCAGTCTTTATAAACGTGCCACTTTTGAGCGTCAACAGTACCAATGTGGAGGGGACCCCTCGGCCGAGATAGATTTTCTAGGGCAGGGAGTGGTCCAGCAGCACCACTTAGCACCGAGGAGGAGGCCGACACCTCGGCAAGCACCATGGGCCTCACTATGGCTTGAGTGCTTGAGCCACCGATCTGTATGATGAAACCTCGCCATAGGTCGTCTAGCCTCAAGAAATTCTGATCGATGCTTTTCATGCTGCTATCTTAGCTCTTTGGATAGATCTACCAGGGAACACAACTATGTGCCCATAAGGTGAATTGATGTTTAAGACTTACAGTTGCAGTCATTTGTTTGTTTAATCTACTTATCATACTCTGAACCCGTGATAGCCTAAAGCTGTTTTTTTAGCATGGATGCATTGAAGCACTTTATTTTGTATAGTTTGAAAATCACATTTTTAGTTAATTTTTTTCTTCCAAAAAGCAATTCTACATGTATGTTACATATGTGTACAATTTGGTGATGAAATAAGTAAACATGTGAGCTACACAAAATGACAAAATTGTGATTTCTTAATAGTGAGCAGTACAAACACTATTTATGTTCTCATAATGTTATTTTGTCATTTTTGTGTAGTTAAGATGGTTACTTATTTCATCCCATAAATTTTAAACATGTGTAGTTTACATGCATATAAATGTATATAATTTTTCTCCCATTTTTTGAACCTTCAAAATACCATTTTGACAAGATTCAATATATAGTGCTCACTAGAGCACGTGCGCCAAGTGGTTTTTCACATGGAACCCAACTTATGAAAATGGGATTAAACATAACTGAATCCGAATTTTAACTTTCAACCATATTAACAAAAGTAATAGATGACACAAACCATGTATTAAAATAACTTATTATATAGGGCTTATTCCATCTGTGCCCCCAATTCCTTAGTTGTGCTCAGTTTTCCCCACGCTTCAAACTTTTGCTCACTTTTCCCCATTCCCTTAGCTGAAACTCTCACAAATGTTCATAACAGACGTTTGCCGTCTTGGCCATTAACTGACTTGTGGGGCCACGTTGGACTCTGTTGACTGTGGCTGTGGCTTCGCTGGTTGGGCCGTGTTTGTGTTCATAGGACGGGCCCATTAGTTTGTTGGTAATAAATTAAAAAAGCCTGCTATCGATGGATGCAGCCTGCTATGCATGCCCGGCTTTGGCATCGATGTAGCCTGCTATGCATGTGAACACTGCCACGCACGCATCTAGTGACCTAAACCTAATCACATGCATGCACGCCAACACGCACGCATCGATCCGTGCCGCACGGTTGCCGGCGGATTCAGTCGCTCCGCAGCATCGTTTCACGCGTCGCAGGCATACGTGCCGTTGGCAGAAGGGGCAGGCTGCACGCACGGTCACGTCCATATGTCGAGGCATTGGTTCACGCCGCAGGCTGCACGCATGCTCGTGAATGGGAGGCAGGCAGCCGCCAACGCAGAGCACGCAGAAGGGGAGGCAGGCAGCCGCCAACCTAGAGCACGCAGAGCACGCAAAGCACGCTCGCATCGATTCACATTCACACATTGATGATCGCATCGGTTCACGCACGCACTGACTCACGATCTACGCCGGCCGTTTGCGCGTGTACCCACTTCGTCTCCCCCGGCTATTTAAACTGCCCTCCATTGCCTCTTCCTCTACAGATCCATCTGCGCCTCCAACTTCTTCTCTTCTTCCCCCAAAAGCCAAAGCCGTTCCACTCAGCGAAGCGAGCAAGATGCAGTACAACGGGCCGATGTTCCAAGCACCGCCCACCGTGCCGGAATGGCGGTACCCCGCCAACGTCGTCGTCGAGGAATCCCTCCGCATGTGGGCGTTCTCCCGCTGGAGGGGAAGCACTGAGCTTGCCCAGGGGTTACTCCGTGCGGGCTTCCACCACCTCCCGGCGGGCTCGCCGCCCATGTTCAACCTCGTGGAGCAGCGTCCCCACACCAACGCTCTAGTGGTAGGGCTCGTCGTCCACTTCACCAACAGGTTCGATGCCTACTACCTGCTCGGCTAGGTGTATTGGTGTGGGTGCGAGTTCATCGCATTCATGACCTATAACATCTTCACCGACTTCGAGAGCATCTTCCCCGCTCGCAACCGCATGCATAGCCTCCCGTACTACCTCGGCGACAACGGCCTTGAGGAGGAGTACTGAAGCCGGCGGCGAAGAAGATGGTGAAGCCGGCGGCAAAGAAGACGGTGTTGCCCTAGCTACCCTATCTATCTACTATGTAGTGTGAGTTTGGTGTGTGTGTTGCCCGAGCTATCTATGTAAGGTTAAACTATTATCTATCGGTGTCTATGTAAGAACTTATGTCGCCCTAGCAACCCTATCTAAGTTAAGTTATGTGTGTTATATTAATGTTTTGTTATGTTTGTATTTTGTTTGTCCCAAGTTTAGACACGGCTAATTGGCGTGGGAAAAATTAATCAAACAAACTAAATGATGTGTTTATAGATGCCTTCTAAAAATAAGAACATATTGTACATTTGTACACGACTTTGGTTTGAGAGCTCTGTATTTTTTAGGTATTCAAAGAATACTTTGGTTTTCAGAAATACTGAAGTATCAAATACTTTGAGATATTTGGCTTTAGTCAAAAGTGTAGTTTTAACTACACTATGTTTGAAGTATATAAAAAAGAGGGTTAGACCTCTTTTTCTAATCATGAAGTATTGGTTCGCTAGGCATAATAATACTACGGTTTGCAAATACTTTGATTTTAAAAAATGAAGGGACCCATAAAGGAAAGCTGAGATAGAAGAGACTGGGCAATCAAATTAATGAAAAAAGCAATCAGAAACAAAAAAGAACAAAGCAATCCTTCCTAAACAAAAAAAGAAACATCGCTTGTTTCTGGGCTTCTTTTTGGGCCAGCGAACTAGGTTTTTTTTAGCAGAACTGACGAACTCGAGGTCAAAAGTTTGGCAAGTGCGAGAGAGAAGAGATGAACTTGATGTATATTCCTTGTGCTGCTCAAGTAATACTTACTGTCATCTGACGAGCTATGGTATGATCCAATACTCGAGGTTATTAGCTAACAAAATAATCCTATCACTGAACTGGTAGTTGTTTTCTGCTGAAACTGAAAGTGTCGAAACTTAACAGTAAACTGCATACATTCAGTGATCGACAGTTGCACTAAACAGAGTTGCATTTGAGATAAATAGACTTGGATTCCTAAACAGTGGCAACAACAGTAGACAAACATCTCTAACGAGAGATTGCCATCAAGTAAAAAATTCCTAGAGAAAGTATTCCTAAAGCTATCAGATTGGATTGCTTCTTCAACTCAATCACCTGCTTGAAGTTCTTGTTCATCTTCTTCAATTCTGTCTTCAGTTCGACATCTACCACTGTCGGGTATTCCGGACGCGCTGCTGCTGCCGGAGCGGCACTGTCATGGGGCAGATTGGACTCGCGGATTGCATTCCCCCTCGAATCCAGCAAGCCCGACCGTTGAAGCCTCTGGATGTAATCATCCATCCACTCAAAATGGTGGCATTTCTTCACGATCTGAAAACGAAATCATGTAACCTAAATCCAAATCTGACAGATTTTTTGAGAAATTAGAGATAAAGGATGCGAGGAAAACTTAGATCTAACCTGCCCCTCCGGCTTGCTCTCGCATTTGACGAACTCGCGCCCAAAGTTCCCATTCTTATCCTCCTTCGAAGTCAACCGCTTCAGTGGCATAGTCCGTGGGCAGTCAGGGCATCGAGTCATCGGCACTGGACCATACACCGGCCACGTGGAACGGGGGGCTGACGAGGAGGTCGACATATCGCCCGAGAGGAAGAAACAGAGGAATTGCTCGAGAGGAAGAAGAACGAGAAGATGGGGAAAGAAACAGAGGAATTGCTCGATCTGCTCGATGCCTTTATCTGTCAGATGGAGAAGAGGAGAAGGGGAAGCTATATTGACAATTTGCCACATTGTATTTTTGCAGTTTCAATTTTTGAACCAACTCTTAACACTGACATGTGGTGGTCATGTGCGAAAAATACAATTTCATATGTAAAGTGCGGCAGATCATAAAAAACCCGAGAAGGACAGTGCAGTAGCCAATCAGGATGCATCACGCGGATCGCGCATGCCTGACCCACATCTGACGGGTGGTGTTTGGCACTTGGTAGGATCCGACGGTGCACGTTCGACGCTAGGGTTTGGAGCATTTCTGCGGGGTTATGAGCGAGTCAACGGGGTTATTAGGGTTTGACCATATTCAAATGGCCATAACTAAATTAGAAAAAATCGCAAAAATATAAAACAAACGTAGTTTGTCCGTTTATGAGACCTAGTTACCATAAAAAATATAAACTCGGCATAGGGGCGTTTTTTTGAAAAATCATTTTTTGAAGTGATCTGTCGAAATCAAGTTCAAATGTTTTTAAAAAATTCAAAAAAATTCAAAATGTTGTAATTCTTGTGCACATAGCCGTCATATGTGACAAGGTTATGAGAAAAAAAAGATAAACTTGGTGTAGGTCATTTTCATGAAAAAAGTCTTCACACAAATGAGGTATCACCTATGAACATTTTCAGAGTTCGTAGAATAGGGAGAGAGGGTTTAGGGTTTGAAAAAAAATCAAAATAATTAAAAAAATCAGAAAAATCTCCATAGCTTCATTTTGGAGTGAGTAAGAAGGATCTGAACTTACCTTTTCATTTTCATATCTAAAACGTGTTATTTGACGGTTTTGAATTAAAAGCATATTTTTTTCAAAAAAATGTAGTAATATGAATATTAATCAATAAATAGTGAGACTTCGTTTTTACCCTATATATATGGAACAAGTGTTAATAAGAATATATATGCCTCATTTAGGCAAGGTCAAAAAAACTTGATTTCAAATAGGGTTGTTTACCCTAGTTTTCAAGCTCGTTTCTAGCACATTTCTCATTCGAACTGTTCACCTACGAATATTGGACTTCAAATGCTCGATCAAATACACCGCACAGAGCAATGAACCTCCAATGTTCAACTTCAACTTTGACTCAAATCCAAATTTTGGCCCAAATTGAAATATTGATTTAAATTCAAATTTTGATGGAAATTTGAATTCTGACTCAAATAAGAAACCAAAGTAGAAGCAACATTATTACAACTGATAAGTTATCACAGTAGCTCAAATCTACCAAGTTTTAATATGCCAACATCTTAATACAAATCTACCAAGTTTTAAGCGATCCACTCGCCCTCAAATTGACAACACAAACATTTCCCAACAACTTAATTCAAATTTTCGACTTGCTCCTTGTGTTTGCAACTGGCTTCACCATCTTGCTCCTGGTTTCCCTAGTTGAGATGCTCTTTTCTTTCAGACTCTTGTTCCTTTTGATATTGGGCTTTACTTGGGGTTTTCCTCGTGGAGGTGCTGATGGAGTAGTTGCACTTGCTGAGCACTTGACGACCATTTGACGGTCATCTATGGGTTCAGTAATCTTTAAAGGCACAATTGGAAAAATTACGCCCTCCTCTTCCTCTCTTATAGATTCAAAACCATCAAAGGCCATGGTTTCAAAATCTTCTGCTTCTTCATCTCTTGGCCTTTTCTCCCTAGAGCTGGTAAATAAAATTATAAGCCATAGGCAAAAAAGAGAACAAATGCAAACAAAAGGGTAGCTGCATTCTACAAAGGGTGCAAACACATACCAAGATGCTTCATTTGCTACTGCATTCTCCACTGCTTCATTTGTTGCTGCATTCTCCACTGCATCTTCAGTCTCCATTGCTTCTGCATTCTCCTCAGCATTGGCTATTGTCCATCTTTCCTCCTCTCCAAATGATGGATCCACTGCATTGGTACAAAGCCTAGCAATATGCCCCAGAACTCCACATTTTTTGCAAGCACGCTTCTTTGGTAGATGACCCTCCTCACCTGCTCTAATCCTCTGGTTCCTTGGTCTTCCTGGTGGTCTAGTAATGACAGGAGCATGGAGTTTGAACCCTGGATGTACTATGTTCCATTGATCTTTCCCCAATAGTGCAGGCACATTGTTAGCATAAGCAGCCATAAATTTGGCAACAGAGAAATACTCAGAGCAATATTGATCAACTTCACCATCTGCACCCCCGATAACGGTCATCAGATGTAGGGCATGTATGCATGGCTTCCCACGGATCTACCATTGCCTACAAGTACATTCTCTAGTACTTAGGTTCACAGGGTACCTCCATACCCTATTTTTAGTGTCAGTATAGGTAACCTCTCCCTCAGATGTACCAAATCGAATACATTTCATCTTCAGTCCTCTTGCCTTCAAGTGCAATGCCTTAATCAGTGATGGGAGCATTTGATGACCAACATATTGTGTTTCTGCAATTCTTTTGTGAAGAGCCATCTTTATCATGATCATTTGCCTCATCTTGTCAAATGCTTGCCACAACAAGAGCCCTTTCACTGACTTGAACTTTGAATTGAAGCATTCTGCAAGGTTACTGGTCACATAATCTACTTTGCAGATTTCGTGGAATTTGCTTCTTGAGCACACCTTGCCATGATGTGCATCCATGTACTCCTTCACAAGAGGATTTTGAGCATACAACACTCTCAAATGGTGTTCATGCTTCCTTTTGCTGCATGTGTATGATGCTGGCCATAAGTTCTCATCATAAACTTTACCTTTGAACTTCTTTTTGAAATTATGCGCTAGGTGTCGCATACATTCCCTATGCTCCACTCTAGGGAATACAATTTCCACTGCACTCTCTAAACCCTTGCAAGCATCTGTGTGTATAGCTAAACCTGGGGGTGTGCCTATAATGTTGCACAACTGCTGCAGAAACCAGACCCAACTTTCCTCAGACTCTGCCTCCACCACACCAAATGCAACTGGGAATAGCCAGTTGTGTCCATCAACCGCAGAAGCTGCTACTAGCTGTCCTCTCCATCTTCCAGTCAAATGTGTAGCATCTACAGCCAAATAGGGCCTGCAACCATCTAGAAACCCCTGCCAGCAAGCCTTGAAACAAACAAAAGCCCTTCTGAAGCACTCCTTCTGAAATGACTTCCCTTTTATTTTGAATGGAACTGTACGCTTGTCAATCTCTACAACACTCCCTGGACTTGCCATCTCCACTTCAGCTTTGAAAGTGTAAAGCTGCTGAAAACTATCATTCCATTGACCATTAATTCTGTCAAGAGCCTTTTCCCTAGCGTTGAAAATTCTCATGTAAGGAATTTCTATCTTGTACTTCTCAAAAAGCTTCCCATGGAGTGCTGTTGGACCAAGTCCAGGTTCTTCTCTCAGCCACTCCAATATAGCATCTGCCACCCACCTAGTTTTTGCTAGCTTGGTTTTGGCCTTCCCCCCTCCTCCTCCAGGTGGACAGGTGTGCTTGTGTGGGTTTTTCTTTATCTGAAACAAAATAAAAGGGTAAAGAACAGTTAAGAAACCTTACTCAACGATCTGAAACTAAATTACTAACTGAACTTGGATTACCTGAATATATTTGCTCTTTCTCATACGAGATGCATGCAACTTCCACCTACACCTAGGATATGGACAAAAAACTGTGAACCTTGCTGGCTCACTCCTTTTAATCTTATAGGTGTTTTCAGATATAATGCACCATGTTGTCACTGCATTCCGACAGTCCACCATTGATTGGAAAATGATACCTACACTAAGCTCAGGTTTTTCCCTGTTCCACTCAATTGTTGGCATGTCATCACCATCGTATTCATCCTTGATTAAGCTGTCCATGTTCTCCATGTTCTCTTCATCGTCAGTGTCATCAAACCTAGCTTGGCTGATGGGCTCCTCCATATATTCGTCGTCCACTGCTTGCTGACTGGCTACATCGACCAGTTCAGGAAACATCATCTCGTCTTTATCATCATTTGTAGGCACTGCCTCGTCAGGTTCTGCATCTTCTTCTACACCAACTGCAGAAGGTACATGAGAAGCAGTAGCTGAATCGGAACCAGAATTGGCAGCAGGCATGTTGTGGCTCCATGAACCACTTGCTTTACTTGGTGTTGACCTACAAGGAGTGCCGGGGTGCTGGCTGTTAGCACAGACAGATGATGTCTGAACTCCCTTCCCCTTCGCCCGTTCTACGCGTGGCTGAAGCACATCGATTTGGAGTTTACCGAATCGGCAGCCAGCAATCCCAGCAAAAAGCAACAGCATATGATCGTCGCAAGTTAGTGGGAGAAATCTTTGCTCGTCACTGCTGAAGTAATTCAGTTCAACAGCATCGGCATCACTCCAGGGATAGGTGTTTCGGAGCTCAGCTCACAAATCTTTGAAAGACATACTGGTTTGTACCACTTTGGGATAGAAAAATGATGAAATCAAATGCGGTTTAGTACCACGCAGCACACTAGTTTCCATTCTAATCGCCAGCCAGAAAGCCAGCGCGGGATCAATCCTATTTTGTTGGGGAAGGAAACAAAGGCTTCAGTTAGCTGGGTAAAATCGAGCACAAATTCGAATGATTCAAGCAAACAGAAGTCAAATACGGCCTACAATACGACGGAGAACGTCAATTTGAGAGGAAACAATGCTTACCCAGGTTTAATCCATGAATTATCTCCCGCGGATTCGACCCAATCCTCTCCACTATCGACTTCATTCCGGGCGTCCTCACTCAACATCGCTATGTAATCCCAGATGGGGGGTGGGCTATATCTGGCGGAGACGTGGCGTCGCCGATGAATGGATGAGGGCATAGGGTGGAGGAAACAACTGCGGTGGATGCGGCAAGACGCCGGCGGAGGGGGCGGGGCGGCGCTGTGCAGTGCGGCCTGTCTAGATCTGTTTCAGATTCAGACAAGCTGCCCAATACGTGTCTCCTTGCGGTCCCACCCGTCAGCAAGCAACAGTCAGACAAAGACTCAGCCCGACTCGTCAGCAACTAATGGTCAATGGACAGTCAAGACGGCAAACGCCCGCTATGAGCATTTGTGAGAGTTTCAGCTAAGGAAGAGGGGAAAAGTGAGCAAATGTTTGGTGCGTGGGGAAAAGTGAGCACAACTAAGGAACCAGGGGCACTAATTTAAATATCCCTTTTCAGTATGTCCAGGGCCCGGTTGAAAGGGATGTCCCACTTGGGCCTCACCGATGACTAAGACGACTCATCCCTTTCGGCTACCTTTTGGTGCTGCTCTTTCTGCAAAAGGAACGTGGATGGTTTACTAATGTGACAAAACTGGTAGTCAAATTGATTGGAAGCTAATATAAGGTGGTAATATAACAATAACCAGTAGTCTCATGAACTCCCTCATGTTTGGGTCCCTGTAAAAAGATCTTATATACGAGGTCCCACTTGTACCAGGCCCTGATCGAGTCAAGCTCCTGCGGGTCAGTGAACTCCGCCAAGGGGACTGGGATTCTCTGACTTCCATGTTCGGCGTCCTCCTTGGCCGATACGTGCATCTTCCCCTCGCAACCACGGCTTTCGAGGCGGTGGGGAGGCGTGCTCTTGGCCTGGAGCGCCTTCATTTTCTCCGACTTTTTCTTGACTTCTTCTTTAGCGGAAGTCTCCTTGATTTTTTTGAAGTCCTCTTCCTTTAGTGTCGGATTGTCAGCATGAATCACGGTTCATTCTTCACAATCGCCTTTTTCACCCTTACTTTCTAGGCAGACAAGTCCTTGGTGAAACATCATCATCGCCTTGTTGTTTATCTTTGTTATGAGTTTGTTGTCCCATGGATGTTTGCTATCATCCTGGCCGAGGAACGGGAACCTATTGCGCCACGAAGGAAGGGAGAAACGGCTAGCCATGAGGGGAAATAAACGATCTAACACACGGACACACAACAGGCAAGCTGAAAGAGATGAGCGGAAGAAGGGCGAATAAAACAGCAAAGGTGAACTGGGGAGAGGAAAACGAGAGGCGAATGGAAAATAATGTAACTCGAGGGATAAGAGTTTGTGATGGGTACTTGGTATGTCTTAACTTGAGCATAGATCTCCCTGGCAACACCGCCAAAAATCCTTCTTGCTACCTCTTGAGCATGCGTTGGTTTTCCTTTGAAGAGGAAAGGGTGATGCAGCAAAGTAGCATAAGTATTTCCCTCAGTTTTTGAGAACCAAGGTATCAATCTAGTGGGAGACTACACACAAGTCGCCTAGTACCTACACAAACAAATAAGAACCTAGCAACCAAAGCGATAAAGCGGTTGTCAATCCCTTCACGTCCACTTGCAAAAGTAAGATCTGATAAAGATAATAATATAAATATTTTTGGTATTTTTGTTGTATAGATTGAAAAGTAAAGATTGCAAAATAGTAAACTAGAATTTTAGATCAGAACCTTATATGATGGAAAGTAGACCCGTGGCCATAGGTTTTACTAGTGGCTTCTCTCAAGATAGCATATATTACGATGGGTGAACAAATTACTGCCGAGCAATTGATAGAAAAGTGCATAGTTATGAGAATATCTAGGCATGATCATAAACATAGGCATCATGTCTATGTCAAGTAGACCGAAACAATTCTACATCTACTACTATTACTCCACACATCGATCGCTATCCAGCATGCATCTAGAGTATTAAGTTCATAAGAATAGAGTAACACATTAGGCAAGATGACATGATTTAGATGGATAAAATCAATCAATATGATATAAACCCCATCTTTTTATCCTCGATGGCAACAATACAATACATGCCTTGCTGCCCCTACAATCACTGGGAAAGGACACTGCAAGATTTAACCCAAAGCTAAGCAATTCTCCCATCGCAAGAAAGATCAGTCTAGTAGGCCAAAGCAAACTGATAATTCGAAGAGACTTGCAAAAGATATCAAATCATGCATATAAGAATTCAGGGAAGAATCAAATATTGTTCATAGATAATCTTGATCAGAAACCCACAATTCATCGGATCTCATCAAACACACCGCAAAAAGTATTACATCGAATAGATATCCAAGAACATAGAGGATAACTTTGTATTGAGAACCAAAGAGAGAGAAGAAGCCATGTAGCTAATAACTATGGACCCAAAGGTCTGTAGTAAACTACTCACACATCATCGGTGCGGCTATGGTGTTGATGTAGAAGCCCTCCGTGATCGAATCCCCCTCCGGATGATCGCCGGAAAAGGTCCCCAGATGGGATCTCATGGGTACAGAAGGTTGCGGCGGTGGAAAAGTGGTTTCGTGGCTCCCCTGGATGTTTTCAGGGTATAAGAGTATATATAGGCGAAAGAAGTTAGTCGGTGGAGCTCCGTGGTGCCCACGAGGGTGGGGGCGCGCCGCCCTACCTCGTGGTCCCCTCGTTGCTTCCTTGACCTCCACTCCAAGTCTCCTGGATTGTGTTTGTTCCAAAAAAGATCCTCGCGAAGGTTTCGTTCCATTTGGATTCCGTTTGATATTCCTTTTCTGTGAAACGCTGAAATAGGCAAAAAAACAACAATTTGCACTGGGCCTTCGGTTAATAGGTTAGTCCCAAAAATAATATAAAAGTGCATAATAAAGCCCATTAAACATCCAAAACAGATAATATAATAGCATGGAACAATAAAAAATTATAGATACGTTGGAGACGTATCAAGCATCCCCATGCTTAATTCCTGCTCGTCCTCGAGTAGGTAAATGATAAAAACAGAATTTTTGATGTGGAATGCTACTTAACATAATTTTCAATGTAATTCTCTTTATTGCGGCATGAATGTTTAGATCCAAAACATTCTAGATAGAATTTAATATTGACATAAAAATAATAATACTTCAAGCATGCTAACCAAAGAATTACATCTTATCAAAATAACATAGCCAAAGAAAGCTTATCCCTACTAAATCATATCGTTTATCCATGATTCATTTTCGTTACACAAAATGCACCCATCATGCACAACCCTAATGACAAGCCAAGCAATTGTTTCATACTTAGCCTTTTCAAACTCTTTCAACTTTCACGCAATATATGAGCGCGAGCCATGGACATAACACTATGGGTGGAATAGAATATGATGATGGAGGTTGTGTGAGAAGACAAAAAGGGAGAAAGTCACACATTGACGCGGCTAATCAACGGGCTATGGAGATGACCATCAATTTATGTCAATGCAAGGATTAGGGATTGCCATGCAACGGATGCACTAGAGCTATAAATATATGAAAGCTCAACAAAAGAAACTAAGTGGGTGTGCATCCAACTTGCTTGCTCACGAAGACCTAGGGCATTTTGAGGAAGCCCATCATTGGAATATACAAGCCAAGTTCTATAATGAAAAATTCCCACTAGTATATGAAATTGACAAAATAGGAGACTTTCTATCATGAAGATCATGGTGCTACTTTGAAGCACAAGTGTGGAAAAATGATAGTAACATTGCCCCTTCTCTCTTTTTCTCTCATTTTTTTATTTGGGCCTTTTTCTCTTCTTTTTTTATGGCCTCTTTTTTCGTCCGGAATCTCATCCCGACTTGTGGGGGAATCATAGTCTCCATCTTCCTTTCCTCACATGGGACAATGCTCTAATAATGAAAATCATCACACTTTTATTTACTTACAACTCAAGGATTACAACTCGATAGTTAGAACAAAATATGACTCTATGTGAATGCCTACGGCGGTGTACCAGGATGTGCAATGAATCAAGAGTGAAATGTATGAAAGAATTATGAAGGTGGCTTTTCCACAAATACGATGTCAACTACATGATCATGCAAAGCAATATGACAATGATGGAGTGTGTCATAATAAACGGAACGGTGGAAAGTTGCATTGCAATATATCTCGGAATGGCTATGGAAATGCCATAATAGGTAGGTATGGTGGCTATTTTGAGGAAGATATAAGGAGGCTTATGTGTGATAGAGCGTATCATATCACGGAGTTTGGATGCACAGGCGAAGTTTGCACCAACTCTCGAGGTGAGAAAGGGCAATGCACGGTACCGAAGAGGCTAGCAATGATGGAAGGGTGAGAGTGCGTATAATCCATGGACTCAACATTAGTCATAAATAACTCACATACTTATTGCAAAAAATCTACAAGTCATCAAAATCAAGCACTACATGCATGCTCCTAGGGGGATAGATTGGTAGGAAAAGACCATCGCTTGTCCCCGACCGCCACTCATAAGGAAAGCAATCAAAGAACACCTCATGCTTCAAATTTGTCACACAACGTTTACCATACGTGCATGCTACGGGACTTGCCAACTTCAACACAAGTATTTTTTCAATTCCACATTTACTCAACTATCATGACTCTAATATTACCATCTTTATATCTCAAAACAACTATCAAGTATCAAACTTCTCATAATATTTAATGCACTCTATATGAAAGTTTTTATTATACCCATCCTGGATGCCTATCATATTAGGACTAATTTTATAGCCAAAGAAAATTACCATTCTGTTCTAAAAGGCTCTCAAAATAATTTAAGTGAAGCATGAGAGATCACTAAATTTCTATAAAATAAAACCACCACTGTGCTCTAAAAAGATATAAGTGAAGCACTAGAGCAAAATTTATCTAGCTCAAAAGATATAAGTGAAGCACATAGAGTATTCTAATAAATTCCGATTCATGTGTGTCTCTCCCAAAAGTGTGTACAGCAAGGATGATTGTGGTAAACTAAAAATCAAAGGCTCAAATAATACAAGACGCTCCAAGCAAAACACATATCATGTGGTGAATAAAAATATAGCCTCAAGTAAAGTTACCGATAGATGAAGACGAAAGAGGGGATGCCATCCGGGGCATCCCCAAGCTTAGGCTTTTGGTTGTCCTTGGATTTTACCTTGGGGTGCCTTGGGCATCCCCAAGCTTAGGCTCTTGCCACTCCTTGTTCCAAAATCCATCAAATCTTTACCCAAAAACTTGAAAACTTCACAACACAAAACTCATCAGAAAATCTCATGAGCTCCGTTAGTATAAGAAAACAAACCACCGCTTTAAGGTACTGTAATGAACTCATTATTTATTTATATTGGTATTAAACCTACTGTATTCCAAAATCTATGGTTCATACCCCCCACCCCCGATACTAGCCATAAACTCATCAAAACAAGCAAACAACACACGAAAAACAGAATCTGTCAAAAATAGAACAGTCTGTAGTAATCTTTAGGTCTCGAATACTTCTCTACTCCAAAAATACTGAGAAATTAGGACGTCCTAAATAATTTGTATATTGATCTACTTCAGTTGGAATTGGTATTTTATCGCTCTCTGGTAGAAAATGGAAATTATTCTCGTGAGCGCATACTTTCTATTTGTTTCAGCGATATCAAATAACAATCACCCAAGAAGATCCTAAAGGCTTTACTTGGCACAAACACTAATTAGAACATAAAAAACACAATCATAAAAGAGGATAGAATATTTATTTATTACTAAACAGGAACAGAAAGGAAGGAACAAAAATAAAGTTGGATTGCCTCCCAACAAGCGCTATCGTTTAACGCCCCTAGCTAGGCATAAAGGTAAGAATAGATCTAGGTATTGCCATCTTTGGTATTTATATTTTTAATGGAGTTATGCTCGGATCCGGGAGGTTCCTTACATTTCCCTTCATGCTCAGAGATTTTTAGATCTAGAGCATCCAACCGCTTATTGCAAAGAGTGATCAACGTATTCATACGGTGAAGGTTCCCACTAACATTTTTAAGTGGCTTAATAGGTTTTTGCAATTCACACAATTTGTCTAAAATTTGGGTTCCTTCTTGAGTAATATGTAGTTCCTTTTGTGGGGGAAGTACTCCTACTATTCCCTCTATAATTTCATAAGCAATATTGGGATCAATGTCAATAAAATTCCCTTTAGCGGCAAAATCCAAGAGTTGTCTATGGGATATGATCAGCCCAACATAAAAATTACGAAGTAAAATCTTGAAATCTCCCCCTATAGTGCAACTATGATAAGATTCTATCATCCTGTACCAAGCATCTTTTAAGTTTTCTCCTTGTCTTTGTTTCAAGTGAAGAACTTCAAAATCGGGAGACGAAGGAAGGGAGAAAGGGCTAGCCATGAGGGCAAATAAACGATCTAACACACGGACACACAAGAGGCAAGCAGAAAGAGACGAAAGGAAGACGGGCGAATAAAACAACAAAGGTGAAGTGGGGGAGAAGAAAACGAGAGGCGAATGGAAAATAATGTAATGCGAGGGGTGAGCGTTTGTGATGGGTACTTGATATGTCTTGACTTGAGCATAGATCTCCCCGTCAACGGCGCGAGAAATCCTTCTTGCTACATCTTGAGAATGCGTTGGTTTTCCCTTGAAGAGGAAAGGGTGATGCAGCAAAGTAGCGTGAGTATTTCCCTGGGTTCTTGAGAACCAAGGTATCAATCCAGTAGGAGACTACACGCAAGTCGCCTAGTACCTGCACAAACAAATAAGAACCTTGCAACCAACACGATAAAGGGGTTGTCAATTCCTTCACGGCCACTTGCAAAAGTGAGATCTGATAAAGATAATAAGATAAATATTTTTTGTATTTTTGTTGTATAGATTGAAAAGTAAAGATTGCAAAATAGTAAACTAGAATTGTAGACCGGAAACTTATATGATGTAAAGTAGAATCGGGGGCCATAGGCTTCACTAGTGGCTTCTCTCAAGAAAGCATATATTACGGTGGGTGAAAAAAATTACTGCCGAGAAATTGACAGAAAAGCGCATAGTTATGTGAATATCCAGGCATGATCATAAACACAGGCATCACATCGGTGTCAAGTAGACCGAAACGATTCTGCATCTACTACTATTAATCCACACATCGACCACTATCCAGCATGCATCTAGAGTATTAAGTTCATAAGAACAGAGTAACGCATTAGGCAAGATGACATGATATAGAGGGATAAACTCAAGCAATATGATATAAACCCCATCTTTTTATCCTCGATGGCAACAATACAATACGTGCCTTGCTGCCCCTACTATCACTGGGAAAGGACACCGCAAGATTGAACCCAAAGCTAAGCACTTCTCCCATTGCAAGAAAGATCAATCTAGTAGGCCAAACCAAACTAATAATTCGAAGAGACTTGCAAAAGATATCAAATCATGCTTATAAGAATTCAGAGAAGAATCAAATATTGTTCATAGATAATCTTGATCACAAACCCACAATTCATCGGATCTCGGCAAACACACCGCAAAAAGTATTATATCGAATAGATCTCCAAGAACATCGAGGAGAACTTTGTATTGAGAACCAAAGAGAGAGAAGAAGCCATCTAGCTAATAACTATGGACCCAAAGGTCTGTGGTAAACTACTCACACATCATCGGAGAGGCTATGGTGTTGATGTAGAAGCCCTCCGTGATCGAGTCCCCCTCCGGTAGATCACCGGAAAAGGTCCCCAGATGGGATCTCAGGGTACAGAAGGTTGCGGCGGTGGAAAAGTGGTTTCGTGGCTCCCCTGGATGTTTTCAGGGTATAAGAGTATATATAGGCAAAAGAAGTATGTCGGTGGAGCTCCATGGGGCCCACGAGGGTGGGGGGCACGCCGCCCTACCTCGTGGACGCCTTGTTGCTTCCTTGACCTCCACTCCAAGTCTACTGGATTGCGTTTGTTCCAAAAAAGATCCTTGCGAAGGATTCATTCCGTTTGGATTCCATTTGATATTCCTTTTCTGTGAAACACTGAAATAGGCAAAAAAAACAACAATTTGCACTGGGCCTTCGGTTAATAGGTTCCTGGCAAACCCTGGGCTCCATATGTCCTAGTGTCTAGCACAAGTCATGCTGAAATTCACCGAAATTTTTGGCATGACCTTTGTTAAAGAGTGGACACATGGAGTGCCTGAAATTTGTCGGAACGGAAATGAATCAACATTCCATCAAAACATAGGCCACACGGATATTCTTCGACGATTGTCCGTTCAACCAACATTAATCATATCATATTCAACAATTATAAATGAACACCAATGACAACCAGAATGGAATATGCAAATGAACATCAATGACATATATCATATAACATCAATCTTTTTTTTTGTTTATATAGCAACAATTAATTTAACCAAGTTCTTGAAAAGAAAAACATCAATGACATATGCCATAGCTACTGTTTTTTGTTTAAAGCTAAATGCTCTAGCAAATTTTCCCTGGCTAATTTATATACTAACTACTCTCTGTTAACTCAAAATTTTACAAATTTTGTTTAAAGCAACAACAACATCACCTAAAATATTTTACTAATTTATATTGTCCTAGCTAATTTATACTGTCCTAGCTAAGAACATCAACATAGCAGTAGCAACAACATCGTCACAATGTCACAATTTTACTAATTTGTAACCCTAGCTAATTTCCTGAAAAAATTGCTAAAAAATTCCTGCTATCCTCAAAATATACCTATTGTCCTAATTTACTAATCATAACAGCAGCATCATCTCGCAGGGTTCATATAAACACCTAGGGTTCATACATCCAACTCCTAGGTAGGGTTCATATTAGAGAGAGAGCGGAGAAAGGGAGAGAGACAGAGAGAGGATGGCAGGGGAGAGGAAAGGGAGAGGCCTACAGGCGGCGGCGAGGTTGAGGGCGGGGGAAAGGGTGGCGGCGAGGTCGAGGGTGGGCCCGAGTGGCGATGGTGAGGTCGAGGGCAGGCTCTCGGGCGATGGCCAGTGGCCTGGTCGAGGGTTGGCAGGGCGATGGCGGCGACTGGCCGGGGGAAGGGGGACAGCGACGACTGGTCGAGGGCAGGGCAGGGGAGTTGGGGAGAGGGGGGAGACTAAGAAATTTTTTGAGCCTGCGCGCGTGGGGGTTAAGTAAAAATAGCAGTATCGCTGGCTACAGACCAGGGCTATAGCTAAGTTAGCTATAGTTCTGGTCCTAGTCTAGTGCTACTGCTAACTCTTATTATTTTCTCTTTATTATTTTGCTTTTCTAATTTTTTGTTTTGTTTTCTTTTTATTATTTTCCTTTCCAATTTTGTTTACTTTTATTTTTCTATTGTATTGATTTCTCCTTTTTGTTTTTTTGTTTTTCTCCCGAAGGTCTCGCACGCAGTCGAGGAGAATGCCTCCTCCCACACTGCAGGGGATATGATGTATACATCATTTGACCGATAACGGTTACTTAAGTGCATACACAATATGTCATCGTCATGATGGTTTCTCAGCTGCGTCGACGACCTTGCTGTGATAATTGAGCCCACAAGAAATTTGTGCAAGTTAGAGATTGTCTCATCAAGTTATACATACATATATATATATATATATATATATATATATACATCCTTTCTTTTTCATTGTCGAATAATTGAGCCCCTTGCTGTGACTTTTCCAGCACCATGGAGTACGATCTTTCTTAGGTAATGTAGTCTTGATTCTTCTTTTCACGTATGCTTCATCGTCATCGTCATCTTCCCTCATCGGGTTGCCATATATATTGGTCATAGTCTTCCTCGTTGGCGACTCCATCCATTCCGATGATGCTCCTTTTGCCTCTCCTCATGACAATACGGCTGGGATTGGTCGGGTCGGTTATGGAGAAGCATTGTGTCACGTGCTTAGCGTGTACCCATGGCTCAGTTTTGGCAATGACATTAACATTCATGGTAGCGCTCTTCGCGTCGGGTATAGACATGGTAGTGAAATACTGTTTTTCTCTTACGACGGCCTTAGCCCATCTAACATGGAACATCGTTGCATTGTGCATTCCAGCATAGCCGAACTCCAAGATCTCTTCGACCCTTCCATAGAATCTTTCAGTTGTGCCGTTGGCGTCGATCACGCATTCAATCATCACCCCTAAGTTCTGGTAATCACTATCCATGTCTTTGGCCTCCGTGTAGAACGTGTACCTGTTGATATCGTATGCCTGATAGGTCGCGAGTTTGGGCGTGGGGCCATGTGCTAAGGCGTGTATGAGCAATTTGTTCGAACCGCCCTCTTCTGGGGGATTAGCAAGAACTTGCTCTTTGAACCAACGCAAGAAAGTGGCGTTGTTCTCTACAGTAACTTCGTCGTCCGTCTTGCGCATCCCCTAATCACGGTACTTCTTTGCGATGGTTTCTTTGTACAGTGTCACATAATCATCTACCACATCTAGGTGTTGTAAAACTACTAAGTTAGCCATGTCAAAGTTGTTCCGTCGATCTGAGTAGTCCAGGTGCAATTCCCTCCAGCCGTTGTTGTGACCTTCTCCTCTGAGCCTCCCATGGTGCTTCTTGACGGGCAATCCAAGAACAGGGTCTCCGCCGCCTATATAATTCTGGCAAAAGGAGATGCACTCCTAGGTCAGATACCCCTGGACGATGCTCCCATCGGGACGGGACATGTTACGAATGAATCCTTTGATGGCCCCATTCATCCTCTCGAACGGCATCATGCTGTGAAGGAATGTCGGCCTGAGGTCGATAACGTCGTCCCAGATGTGGACACACAGATGCACCATGACGTCAAAGAACGCAGGCGGGAAGTATATTGTAACACCCTCGATGCGACTATAGCTCCCACGTGTAGAGGCACGACTTAGAGACATAATCGCATTGAAGGCATATGTCACAAGTAAGGTAATCTTTACACATCCCATGTAATATAATAATAAAGGGGAGAGAACATAGTTGCCTTACACTCACCACGTCAATCAAGGTACATAAATAACATTACATCATCCAAACACTCATGGCCCGACTACGGCGCCAAAATAGAAGATAACCCAACATGCGACACGGTCCCGATCACCCCCAACTGGGCACCACTACTGATCGTCAGGAAAAGAAACATAATAACGTTGAGAGTCCTCGTCGAACTCCCACTTGAGCTCGAGCGCGTCACCTGGAGCGGAATCATCAGGCCCTGCATCTGGTGTAATAGTAATCTGTGAGCCACAGGGACTCAGCAATCTCGCACCCTCGCGATCAAGACTATTTAAGCTTATAGGTAGGCAAGGTAATAATATAAGTGGAGCTGCAGCAAGCGACTAGCATATATGGTGGCTATTCTATTCGCAAAAGAGAGCGAGAAGAGGAGGCAAAGCGCGAGCGAGAAACTAGAGATCAACCTGCGCAAACATTACTCCAACACCGTGTCCACTTCCCGGACTCCGCCGAGAAGAGGCCATCACGGTAACACACTTAGTTGATTCATTTTTAATTAAGTTAAGGTTCAAGTTATCTACAACCGGACATTAACAAATTCCCATCTGCCCATAACCGCGTGCACGGCTTTCAAAAGTTGAAATCCCTGCAGGGGAGTCCCAACTTAGCCCATGACAAGCTCTCATGGTCAACAAAGGAATAGACCTCCTCCCAAGACGTTCCGATCAGACTCGGTATCTCGGTTCTTCAAGACACTTCGACAGGTTAAAACAAGACCAGCAACACCGCCCGAATGTGCCGACAAATCCCGATAGGAGCTGCACATATCTCGTTCTCAGAGCACACTCAGATGAACACTAAGTACAACTAAAACCAACCCTCGAGTTGCCCCGAGGTGGCGCTGCAAGTGGCTCTATTCGGACCAACACTCAGA
>NC_041388.1:644225981-644240844 GCF_002162155.2 Triticum dicoccoides | reverse complement strand
GGGTTAAATAAGATGACCCTCGGGCTCCAGAAACCCAAGGGAAAAAGAGGCTAGGTGGAAAATGGTAAAACCAATGTTGGGCATTGCTGGAAAGGCTTTAATCAAGGCGAACTATCAAGGGGTTCCCATTATAACCCAACCGCGTAAGGAACGCAAAATCCGGGAACGTAACACCGATATGACGGAAACTAGGGCGGCAAGAGTGGAACAAAACACTAGGCAAGAGGCCGAGCCTTCCAACCTTTACCAAGTATATAGATGCATTAAGATAACATAGCAATATAATGATATCCCAACAAGTAAATAAATGTTCTAACAAGGAACGGCCTCCAATCTTCACCTGCAACTAGCAACGCTATAAGAGGGGCTGAGCAAAGCGGTAACATAGCCAATCAACGGTTTGCTAGGACAAGGTGGGTTAGAGGTTTGACATGGCAATTTGGGAGGCTTGAAAGCAAGTGGTAGGCATCGTAGCAATGGCATAGCAAAAGAGCGAGCAATCTAGCATAGCAAAGATAGTAGTGATTTCGAGGGTATGATCATCTTGCCTGCAAAGTTGTCAGAGTTGACTGGATCCTCGAAAGAAACTCAATGGGCTCCTCGTTAGCGAACTCGTCTCCCGGCGCTACCCAAACAAGACAAACAAACAAGAAGGACACAATCGACCACGTGCAAAGCTCAAACAAAATGATGCAACGATGATATGCTATGCGGGATGCGATGCGGGATGCATATGCGAGATGTGACAAGGAATGCATGAACCTGGCCTCAACTTGGAAATCCAAGTGTGCCACTGGAAATATGAGATGAAATCGCTTGAAAATGATATAAAGAACGTCAGAATCGGAGTTACGGTTTGGAAATGGCAAGCGATTCAAAAATGACACCGGTCTGCGATTTACAGCAAGTAGTCATCTAAATACAATGATATGAACATGCTACAGCACCCAAACATGACAACAAAATACATGGAAGGGATGCATTCAAGATTCTCAACAAAAGTCTAGCACTTAGCTACGGCCAATTCATCCATTAACAGGTTCAAACAAGCATGGCAAAAATGCATATGGCAAACAGATTTCAGACTTAGTGAAATTATCACTTGTCTGGAATTTTAGATCAGGTAGCCCTCTTCGGAGAAACAAAACTACATGCTACAGGATCTTAACATGGCAAAGCAAAGCATGGCATGGAGCTACTCAAAGAGCTTAACAAAAGTCCCTTAGTGACCTTGAGCCAAAAGGGATCAAAAAATACAATTGCAAGCATGTGAACATGGCAAAAACATAATCAGTTCCCAGACTTAGTGAAAACTGGAGCATGCTGAAAACAGATATCAAGTAGGCATGTTTACGAGCTCGATGCACTCACTACGGAGCAAGTCATGACAAGCTAAGCATACATCTATCAAGAACACACAAAATGCAAGCTAGACATGGCAAGAACACTAGCATAGCATGCACGGGTCAACTACAACATCATCGGCAAAATTGCAAACAAGTTGACAATCTGCCCAGATTTACAAAGTAGCAAAAGTAGAGCTCTATTGACTCAAGCTAGGGTGCTCCATAATTGCAAACAAAGACATGGATGGATAGAGCACTACAAGGTTAACAAAACATCCTTAATGATCATCCTCAAAAGAGGCACGGATCACTAGGAAACAACAGGAACATATGGCCATATGAAATAAACAGATCAAGGACTTAGTGAAATTACTAAGTCCCTGAAATCAGCACTACCAAGTGCCTCACTTTGCAAGCTCGTGCTAGTCACCACACACATCACAAAAATACATGGGTTGCACCTTTGGAGAGATGACAAAACCCTTAACAAAACATATGTAGAGCTCATGGGCATAACATGCACACAATAATCATGGCAAAAATGACAAATATGCAAATGGAGTAGCAGAACTGACAATTAACTCAAGTAGCCCTCTTCTAACAGCATTTCGGGCATCAAGATGAACTCAAATGAAAATGATGCAATGGAATGAAATGATGTACTCTCTGAGGTGAACATTTTGATATGCTATATGCCAAAACCAGAGTTACGGTTGCAAAGTTATAGCATGATGAAGATGAGCACATGAGCTAGGGTTTGGGCAAAAAGTCAACCCTCAGATCCAGATCCAGATCGGGCGCGATTTATGATGTTCGCCGGAAGTTACTGTAGCAGGAGGCACGTCTCCCGAGGATGACCGGCCGGAGCTCGCCGGAGTTGAGGGAGAGACCGGAGGGGTCGCTAGGGTGGCCTGCGGGGCTCGCCGGAGAGGAGAGGAGGCCGGACGGCGGGGCGGCGGACCCGGGCGGCGGGGCGGCGCAGCCCGAGCGGCAGGAGGTCGCCGGCCGGCGGCGATGGCGGGCGGCGGTGCCGATGGCCTCGGGTGGCTGGAAGCGAGGAGGGTGGTGGCGGCTTCGGGCGAGAGGAGGCGGGGCGATGGCGGGCCGAGGAGGTCCCCTCGCGGGCTCGGCGGGCCGCGGTGGGAGGCGGCGGCGAAGTGGGAGCGGCTGCCCACGTTGCTGCGCGGGATTGGGCGGCGGTGGCGGCGCAGACGCATCCGGTCCGGACGGACAATGTCCGGCGCGGCGCGAGGGGTGGATCTAGGGTTTTGGAGGTAGAAGAACGGGAATTTCGGAGGGGGTCTTTAAATAGGCATAGGAGGAGCTAGGAGAGTCCAAATGAGGTGCGGTTTTCGGCCACGCGATCGTGATCGAACGCTCTATATGATGGAGCAGGTTAGGTGGGTTTTGGGCCAAATTGGAGGGGTGTTGGGCTGCAACACACACGAGGCCTTTTCGGTCCCTCGGTTAATCGTTGGAGTATCAAACGAAATCCAAATTGTACGAAACTTGATAGCGGTCTACCGGTAGTAAACCAAGGCCGCATGGCAAGTCTCGGTCCAATCCGGAAATGTTTAATCCCCACACACGAAATAAAGGTAGAATTGACCACCGGAGGAGTACGAAGCGCCGGAATGCAAAATGGACAATGGGGGAAAATGCTCGAATGCATGAGATGAACACGTATGCAAATGCAATGCACATGATTGGATGATATGAGATGCATGACAATGATAACAACACACGGAGACAAAAATCCGAACCCAAGAAAATAAAATAAGTTAACGCCGGAAATGACAAGAGTTGGAGTACAAATTGGGAAAGTTACATCTGGGGTGTTACAACACTCCACCACTACGAAAGGATCTCATCCCGAGATCTAGGACTGAAAGAACGCCGGGTACTCAGAACGGAGGTGATCCTCGCGTTCCCAGGTAGCTTCACGGTCGGAATGATGTGACCACTTGACTTTGAGGAATTTGATTGACTTATTGGGAGTCTTGCGTTCAGTCTCTTCAAGAATAGCAACTGGGTGCTCACGATAGGAGAGATCTTCTTGGAGCTCAATGTCCTTGAAGTTGACGGTGCAGTCAGGAGTCTTGAAGCACTTTCGGAGCTGAGAGACATGGAACACATCATGAACATTTGCAAAGTTTGAAGGAATCTCGAGTTGATAGGCGAGATCGCCTCTCTTGCTGACAATCTTGAAAGGTCCCACGTATCTGGGGGCAAGCTTTCCTTTGATACCGAAGCGACGAGTACCTTTCATAGGAGAGACACGGAGGTAAACATGATCTCCGATCTCGAAAGCCAAATCACGGTGTTTACTGTCATAGTAGCTCTTCTGGTGGGATTGGGCTGCTTTGAGGTTATCACGAATGACTTTGCACATTTCCTTTGCCTCTGTGATTAAGTCATTACACAAAAGCTGACGTTCACCGGTTTCAGACCAGTTGAGAGGGGTACGGCACTTCCTGCCATACAGAATTTCAAATGGGGCCTTGCCCGAACTTGCTTGAAAACTGTTGTTGTAGGAGAATTCAGCATAAGGAAGACAATCCTCCCACTTCATGCCAAAGGAGATCACACAAGCCCTGAGCATATCTTCAAGAATCTGGTTGACACGCTCGACTTGACCGCTAGTTTGAGGATGGAAAGCTGTGCTGAAACGGATGTTGGTGCCCATGGCCTTCTAAAAAGAATCCCAAAACTTGGAGGTAAAGATGCTGCCACGGTCTGAAGAGATCACTTGAGGAACACTATGGAGAGAGACAATCCGAGAGGTATAGAGTTCCGCCAATTGAGCTGCGGTGATTGACTCTTTGATAGGAAGAAAGTGAGCCACTTTAGTGAGTTTGTCGATGACAACGAATATAGCATCATTGCCACGTTTGGACTTTGGAAACCCAGTCATGAAGTCCATCTCAATGTGGTCAAACTTCCATTCTGGAATGGCAAGAGGTTGGAGGAGACCAGCTGGCCTTTGGTGTTCTGCCTTCACTCTTCTGCAGACATCACATTCATTCACGAATTGAGCAATCTCGCGCTTCATTCGAGTCCACCAATAAGCTTGCTTGAGGTCCTGATACATCTTCGTACTCCCAGGGTGGATGGAGAGGAGAGAATTGTGAGCCTCGTTCATGATCACTTTAGGAAGTTCACCTTTGGGCACAACAATACGATCCTCGAAGAAGAGAGTATCCTTGTCATCAAGGCGGTAGCACTTGTACTTGGGTTGACTCTTGGCAATCCCAATCTTCACCTTTTTCACCATAGCATCAAGAAGCTGGGCTTGGCAAATCTGGTCTTCTAAGGTAGGAGAGACTTGAAGGTTGGCGAGGAAACCTCGAGGAACAACTTGCAGATTAAGTTTGCGTAAAGCTTCACAAAGCTCAGGTTGATAAGGCTTGAGAATAAGACTGTTGCAATAAGCCTTTCTGCTCAATGCGTCAGCGATCACATTGGACTTGCCTGGAGTATACTCGATACTCAGATTATACTCTTGAATCATTTCGACCCATCGAGTTTGCCTGAGGTTGAGATTAGGCTGAGTGAAGATGTACTTGAGACTCTTGTGATCAGTGAAAATGTCCATTTTTCTTCCCAATAGAAGATGTCTCCAAGTCAAAAGAGCATGCACAACTGCCGCCAACTCGAGATCATGAGTGGGGTAGTTCTTCTCATTAGGCTTCAATTGACGAGAGGTATAAGCAACAACTTTCTTCTCTTCCATCAACACTGCGCCAAGACCTTGGAGAGAGGCATCACAAAAGACCTCGTACGGTTTGGATTCATCAGGCGGAGTCAGAACTGGAGCAGTGATCAATTTCTCTTTCAAAGCGTTGAAAGCAATGTCACACTCCGGAGACCAAACGTACTTGACGTGCTTCTGGAGAAGATTAGAGAGAGGCTTCGTGATCTTAGAAAAGTTTTCAATGAATCTTCGGCAGTAGCTTGCGAGACCGAGGAAGCTGCGGAGTTGCTTCACGTTCTGAGGAGGTTCCCAATTCACAATTGCAGACACCTTCTTAGGATTCACCGCAATGCCCTTGGCAGAGATGATATGACCAAGATAAAGAACCTCATCGAGCCAAAATTCGCACTTGGAGAACTTGGCGTAGAACTGATGTTCCCTGAGCTTATCGAGTACCAAACGCAAGTGTTTGGCATGATCTTCCTTGTTCTTCGAGAAAACCAGAATGTCGTCGAGATAGACCAAAACGAAGTCATTGGTGTAGGCATTGAAGATGAAGTTCATCATGCGAGAGAAAGTCGGAGGAGCGTTGACGAGGCCAAAAGACATGACAGTGTATTCATATGAACCATAGCTTGTCCTGAAGGCCGTCTTGGGAATATCTTGCTCACGGATTCGAATCTGATGATAACCCATACGGAGATCAAGCTTGGAGAATACTTGGGCACCTTTGAGTTGTTCGAACAGCTCATTGATGTTGGGAAGTGGGTATTTGTTCTTTATGGTCTTCTTGTTCAATGGACGGTAATCAACACAAAGTCGGTCCGTTCCATCCTTCTTCTTCACAAAAAGAACACCACAACCCCACGGAGAAGAACTAGGCCGGATGAAACCCATTTTCTCTTGAATATCGAGTTGCTTCTTCAGCTCCTTCAACTCTTCAGGTCCGAGCTTGTAAGGACGCTTGCACACAGGTTCCGTACCGGGCTCAAGATCAATAATGAATTCAACTGGCCGGTGCGGAGGCATTCCTGGAAGCTCTTCTGGAAAGACGTCTTGATAGTCGCAAACGACTGGAATTTGCGAGATAGCATCCAGTTCACCCTTCTCATTGAGAGAAAACAGACGGATAGTATCATCACGAGCGGCAAAGACAATTACATCCTCAGATGAATGAGTCAATTGAATCTGCCTGGCTGCACAATCAAGATGCTCCTTGTGCTTAGAAAGCCAATCCATCCTGAGAATAAGATCAATATCTGAGTTGCCAAGAACCACCGGAGAAGAGAGAAACTTGTAATCGCCCAACGTGATAGAGACATCCGGAACGCAATTGTTAGAAGTCATTTGCTTGCCCGGAGACACAATCTTCAACGGAACAGGAAACCTTTCGGTCACAAAATCATGCTTGGCCACAAATGGAGTTGAAATAAAAGAAAGTGATGCACCGGTGTCAAAAAGAACTTTTGCAGGAACATTGTTAACAGGAAGGTTACCCATAATCACATCTGGCGAGTCCTCTGCCTGAGCTGCGTTCAGCAAATTGACCTTGGCGTGCTTGGGGTTATGCTTGACCATAGTTGTACTTGCCGATCTGACAGGAGGAGGAGGAGGGAGACGTCTCTGGTTGAAACACTTGTTGGCATAGTGACCCTTCTGTTGGCACTTGTTGCACGTGACCTCTGAAAGCGGACGGTGGTACGGAGCACTCGATCTTGGAGGTTGAGACGAAGTCTTGTTCTGAAAGCCAGGGTTGGGTGGGTGGGAAGATCCACTGCCACCTTTGCTCTTCTGCTGATACGGCTGACGGAACGGAGGAGGAGGAAGACAATACTTCTGCTGCTTGGCCACTTGAGTAGAGGAAGGAGTAACATCTCTGACTCGCTTCTTGGAAGCATCACACCTCAACTGAGCAGCCTCTTGCTTCAGTGCCATGTTGTAGAACTCATCGTACCTCAAGGGCTCAAAGAGAACAAGAGCGAGCTGGATTTCTTCTCTGAGACCACCCCTGAACTGGTATATCATGCTCTTCTCATCAGGGACGTCCTGCTTAGCAAAGCGAGCGAGCTTTTGGAACAACTTGTTGTAGTCATAGACAGACAAAGAGCCTTGCTTCAGATTGCGGAATTCCTCACGCTTGCTTTCAACCACGCTCTGAGGGATATGGTGAGCTCTGAAATCTTGACGGAATTCATCCCAAGTGATAACACGTCCACCTCTGGAGTCCTTATACTGCTGGAACCATTATGCAGCTTGATCTCTGAGTTGGAAGGAAGCGAACTTGACAAAGTCCTCAGGCCTGACGTTACTGCATTTGAAATGCTTGCACAGATCCACAAGCCAATCGTCAGCATCGGTTGCCTCAACACAATTGCTGAAAGTCTTAGGCCCGTTAGCAAGGAACTGGTTGAGTGTAGCAGAGTGATTCTGATTGTTGCCTTGGTTGCCTTGGTTGCCTTGGTTGCCTTGATTGCGCTCTTGGAGAATTTGCATGATCAACTGTGTGTTTGCATTGGTTGCGGCCATCACAGCTTGCCATGCCTCCGGAGGAGGTGGAGGTGGTGGCGGATCAGGATTCGGAGCCGTGCGCGTTGGAGGAGCCATCCTGAAGAGGTTGACCACCATTAGCACATTGATAGATAAATATTGAAGCTGAATCCAACGGAATGAAAATTGCAACATATAGTCTTCACATCCGAACAAAATGAACGAATGCATTCTTCTTGAAATGGTCACATATCCATAAATTGAGAAGCCACGTAGAATTAAGGTAGAGAAATAAATCCACAAGGTACGGATCAAGAACGAATAATCGGTAAGAAATCCCAATCTCAAACCAATATCCGTGGAAGAAGAACTAGAGCTATTTGAATTCCCACCTATGAAACTCCCGAACCTTTCCGGTTATGCAATCAGGTGTTGGGGATACAGGGAAGCATAATATCTCACCCAAATCTAGCAAATCCTACATCCAGCTGTATCCATCCTTCAACACATAACCGAGAAAAACTTCAGAAACCATCTACCTCAACCTTCGAAAAGCATCCGTTATACAAGTTATGGCGATACTCCCGAACTCCCGCCCTAGTACTGGGTGGCGTCGAGGTTATCTCACCAACGAACTGCATAAAAGAGATTTTCGATGTCGGCGTACTAACTCAGGTATTCCAGAACTGCAACGATAAAATTATGACGACAACACCTCAGAGCTCAACTCCCTGGGACACTTCCACAAAACCCCTGACAGGAGGCACCAAGACAATGTTCTCATCATAAAACCATCGGAACGATTCCAAGATACCCGCGTGATCCTAAATTTTTTTTAGTGAAATTTGAGAAGAGAAGAGTCAAAACTCTACGTCAGGATGCCTTACCAGAGCGATGAGGAGACTGGGAAGTAAAAAGAATTCCTAAACTCTCCGATATATAATTCCTAAATGACTGAAAACATTTTTCTAGACACAACTCGGCCGCTAAAAATGATCAAGCAATGGGGCTCCTAAGGTCGGGGAAGGCTCTGATTACCAACTTGTAACACCCTCGATGAGACTATAGCTCCCACGTGTCGAGGCACGACTTAGAGGCATAATCACATTGAAGGCATATGTCGCAAGTAAGGTAATCTTTACACATCCCATGTAATATAATAATAAAGGGGAGAGAACATAGTTGGCTTACACTCGCCACGTCAATCAAGGTACATAAATAACATTACATCATCCAAACACTCATGGCCCGACTACGGCACCAAAATAAAAGATAACCCAACATGCGACACGGTCCCGATCACCCCCAACTGGGCACCACTACTGATCGTCAGGAAAAGAAACATAATAACATTGAGAGTCCTCGTCGAACTCCCACTTGAGCTCAAGCGCGTCACCTGGAGCAGAATCATCAGGCCCTGCATCTGGTGTAATAGTAATCTGTGAGCCACAAGGACTCAGCAATCTCGCACCTCGCGATCAAGACTATTTAAGCTAATAGGTAGGCAAGGTAATAATATAAGTGGAGCTGCAGCAAGCGACTAGCATATATGGTGGCTATCCTGTTCGCAAAAGAGAGCGAGAAGAGGAGGCAAAGCGCGAGCGAGAAACTAGAGATCAACCTGCGCAAACATTACTCCAACACCGTGTCCACTTCCCGGACTCCGCCGAGAAGAGGCCATCACGGTAACACACTCAGTTGATTCATTTTTAATTAAGTTAAGGTTCAAGTTATCTACAACCGGACATTAACAAATTCCCATCTGCCCATAACAGCGGGCACGGCTTTCGAAAATCCCTGCAGGGGAGTCCCAACTTAGCCCATGACAAGCTCTCACGGTCAACGAAGGAATAGACCTCCTCCCAAGACGTTCCGATCAGACTCGGTATCTCGGTTCTTCAAGACACTTCGACAGGTTAAAACAAGACCAGCAACACCGCCCGAATTTGCCGACAAATCCCGATAGGAGCTGCACATATCTCGTTCTCAGGGCACACTCAGATGAACACTACGTACAACTAAAACCAACCCTCGAGTTGCCCCGAGGTGGTGCTGCAAGTGGCTCTATTTGGACCAACACTCAGAGGAGCACTGGCCCGGGGGGTTTAAATAAGATGACCCTCGGGCTCCGAAAACCAAAGGGAAAAAGAGGCTAGGTGGCAAATGGTAAAACCAATGTTGGGCATTGCTGGAAAAGCTTTAATCAAGGCGAACTATCAAGGGGTTCCCATTATAACCCAACCACGTAAGGAACGCAAAATCCGGGAACATAACACCGATATGACGGAAACTAGGGCGGCAAGAGTGGAACAAAACACTAGGCGAGAGGCCGAGCCTTCCACCCTTTACCAAGTATATAGATGCATTAAGATAACATAGCAATATAATGATATCCCAACAAGTAAATAAATGTTCCAACAAGGAACGGCCTCCAATCTTCACCTGCAACTAGCAACGCTATAAGAGGGGCTGAGCAAAGCGGTAACATAGCCAATAAACGGTTTGCTAGGACAAGATGGGTTAGAGGTTTGACATGGCAATTTGGGAGGCTTGAAAGCAAGTGGTAGGCATCGTAGCAATGGCATAGCAAAAGAGCGAGCAATCTAGCATAGCAAAGATAGTAGTGATTTCGAGGGTATGATCATCTTGCCCGCAAAGTTGTCAGAGTTGACTGGATCCTCGAAAGCAAACTCAACGGGCTCCTTGTTAGCGAATTCGTCTCCCGGCTCTACCCAAACAAGACAAAACAAACAACAAGGACACAATCAACCACGTGCAAAGCTCAAACAACATGATGCAACGATGATATGCTATGCGGGATGTGATGCGGGATGCATATGTGAGATGTGACAAGGAATGCATGAACCTGGACTCAACTTGGAAATCCAAGTGTGCCACTGGAAATATGAGATGAAATCGCTTGAAAACGATATAAAGAACGTCGGAATCGGAGTTACGGTTTGAAAATGGCAAGCGATTCAAAAATGACATCGGTCTGCGATTTACAGCAAGTAGTCATCTAAATGCAATGATATGAACATGCTACATCACCCAAACATGACAACAAAATACATGGAAGGGATGCATTCAAGATTCTCAACAAAAGTCTAGCACTTAGCTACGGCCAATTCATCCATTAGCAGGTTCAAACAAGCATGGCAAAAATGCATATGGCAAACAGATTTCAGACTTAGTGAAATTAACACTTGTCTGGAATTTCAGATCAGGTAGCCCTCTTTGGAGCAACAAAACTACATGCTACAGGAACTTAACATGGCAAATTAAAGCATGGCATGGAGCTACTCAAAAAGATTAACAAAAGTCCCTTAGTGACCTTGAGCCAAAAGGGATCAAAAAATACAATTGCAAGCATGTGAACATGGCAAAAACATAATCAGTTCCCAGACTTAGTGAAAACTGGAGCATGCTGAAAACAGATATCAAGTAGGCATGTTTACGAGCTCGATGCACTCACTACGGAGCAAGTCATGACAAGCTAAGCATACATCTATCAAGAACACACAAAATGCAAGCTAGACATGGCAAGAACAATAGCATAGCATGCACGGGTCAACTACAACATCATCGGCAAAATTGCAAACAAGTTGACAATCTGCCCAGATTTACAAAGTAGCAAAAGTAGAGCTCGATTGACTCAAGCTGGGGTGCTCCATAATTGCAAACAAAGACATGGATGGATAGAGCACTACAAGTTTAACAAAACATCCTTACTGATCATCCTCAAAAGAGGCACGGATCACTAGGAAACAACAGGAACATATGGCCATATGAAATAAACAGATCAAGGACTTAGTGAAATTACTAAGTCCCTGAAATCAGCACTACCAAGTGCCTCACTTTGCAAGCTCGTGCTAGTCACCACACACATCACAAAAATACATGGGTTGCACCTATGGAGAGATGACAAAACCCTTAACAAAACATATGTAGAGCTCATGGGCATAACATGCACACAATAATCATGGCAAAAATGACAAATATGCAAATGGAGAGCAGAACTGACAATTAACTCAAGTAGCCCTCTTCTAACAGCATTTCTGGCATCAAGATGAACTCAAATGAAAATGATGCAATGGAATGAAATGATGTACTCTCTGAGGAGAACATTTTGATATGCTATATGCCCAAAATAGAGTTACGGATGCAAAGTTATAGCATGATGAAGATGAGCACATGAGCTAGGGTTTGGGCAAAAAGTCAACCCTCAGATCCAGATCCGGATCGGGCGCGATTTACGATGTTCGCTGGAAGTTACTGTAGCAGGAGGCACGTCTCCCGAGGATGACCGGCCGGAGCTCGCCGGAGTTGAGGGAGAGACCCGAGGGGTCGCTGGGGGTGGCCCGCGGGGCTCGCCGGAGAGGAGAGGAGGCCGGACGGTGGGGTGGCGCAGCCCGAGCGGCGGGAGGTCACCGGCCAGCGGCGATGGCGGGCGGCGGTGCTGATGGCCTCGGGTGGCCGGAAGCGAGGAGGGTGGCGGCGGCTTCGGGCGAGAGCAGGCGGGGCGATGGCGGGCCGAGGAGGGCCCCTCGCGGGCTCGGCGGGCCGCGGTGGGAGGCGGCGGCGAAGTGGGCGCGGCTGCCCACGTGGCAGCGCGGGATTGGGCGGCGGTGGCGGCACGGATGCGTCCGGTCCGGACGGACAATGTCCGGCGCGGCGCGAGGGGTGGATCTAGGGTTTTGGAGGTAAAGAACAGGAATTTCGGAGGGGGTCTTTAAATAGGCATAGGAGGAGCTAGGAGAGTCCAAATGAGGTGCGGTTTTCGGCCACGCGATCGTGATCGAATGCTCTAGATGATGGAGCAGGTTAGGTGGGTTTTGGGCCAAATTGGAGGGGTGTTGGGCTGCAACACACACGAGGCCTTTTCGGTCCCTCGGTTAACCGTTGGAGTATCAAACGAAATCCAAATGGTACGAAACTTGACAGGCAGTCTACCGGTAGTAAACCAAGGCCGCATGGCAAGTCTCGGTCCAATCTGGAAATGTTTAATTCCCACACACGAAAGAAAGGTAGAATTGACCACCGGAGGAGAACGAAGCGCCGGAATGCAAAACGGACAACGGGGGAAAATGCTTGAATGCATGAGATGAACACGTATGCAAATGCAATGCACATGATGGCATGATATGAGATGCATGACAATGACAACAACACACGGAGACAAAAACCCGAACCCGAGAAAATAAAATAAGTTAACGCCGGAAACGGCAAGAGTTGGAGTACAAATTGGGAAAGTTACATCCGGGGTGTTACATATATCTCAAGCTCACATAGTATGACAACGATCTCTTCCTGTAGCCTTTGGAGCTGCTTCACACTGATGGACTTTCGAGATATAATGTTAAAGAAGTTGCAGAGACTAGTAAGCGTGTCATGGATGTGCTTGTCCATTATCCTTCTAATGGAAACCGTGAGTATCTGCGTCATCATCGCATGACAGTCATGAGACTTCATCCCGCTAAACCTTTTCTTCTTGGTGTCTAGAAATCTGCTTATCTTCCCATAGTAACCGAAACTGACTTTGATTCCCATAAGGCACTTGATGAATTGATCGATCACCTTCACATTTAAGGTGAAGAAAGAAGGGCGGCAATAATTCTCCTCCTTGTTGACTTTTCTGCCCCTTTCCCCCACCTTCATCCCCATCTCCTCCATCAACTTTTTACGTGACAGCATGTGGAGATTTCTCCTGATCTCCAAATCTTCCAAGTCTTTCCTTGCCTTCGGCCCATCCTTGGTCTTCTCTGGCATGTTCATCAGTGAGCAAAGCAAGCTCTCGAGGACATTCTTCGTGATATGCATTTGATCAAGGCAATGAGGCATGTTGTGATTGGGCTAGTAGTCCAAGTGCCAGAAAACATACCTCGTTTTCCATACCTTCAGTACTGGCCCGGGCGGCTTTTTCATCTTTCTTGGCACGGGGCACTATTCCCAGTTTTCAACAGCTCATTGATTTCGGCGCTACTCCTCTTATGTGGAGGTCTCGATGCTCAGCCAAACCATTGAATAGATCTCCATGTTTTCTCCATGGGTCATCATTCTTGAGCCATCTACGATGCCCCATGTACACGATTTTCCCAGACCTGCCATCTTTCGTTGACGTAAGCTGCTGAGATGTTGTATCATCCATGCACCTCGTGCATCCTCAGTATCCGTGGCACACCTAGCTTGAGGTGTACGCGTAAACGAGATAGTCGTGCACCGTCGTCATCAGTGCGGCTCTCATACACAAATAATCTCCTATGTTGGCGTCCCATGTCTTGACCAGCGATTTCCGTAACGTGTCTAGCTCCTCTTTCAGAAGTCCATATACAGGATAATATTATTTCCCAGTTGTTTCGGTCCTTGAATCAGCATACTCATGTGTATGTACTTTGTCTTCATGCACTTCCATGGGGGCGGGTTGTACATCCATACAAATACGGGCCATGTGCGGTGGTTGGTGTTCTGGTTTCCAAACGGATTCATTGCCATCGGTACTCGCACAAAGCATGATGTTCCTTGCATCTTCTGCGAAAAATCCATATTCGGCATTGAATGCTCTCCATTGGGTAGCATCTGCGAGGTGTCTCAGCTTCGGATCATCTTCATCGTCGGGCTTCTTTCTCTCTGCATGCCAGCGCATGAGCTTTTCTTCCTTAGGATCTACGAAATACCGCTGCAGACAAGGAGTGATCGTAAAGTACCATACAACTTTCTGAGGAGCTTTCTTTCCCGCCTTCTTGTATTGAGAAGCATTGCACACTGGACAACTAGTTCTCAAGGGACATAGTTACGGAGGCATGCTCTTCCAAATGGTTGTGCATGCAATCATCAGGACAGGGTCATCGGAGAAGTATAGCTCAACACTAGGAATTTGGCATATGTGTGTGCACTGAGGTGTTTGTCCTATGCATCGTCTCTTTTGTATATATCCTCTACATAGAGGGGAAGTGTTGGAGATTGAAGAGGTGCAACTGACACGTGGTGGGAGAACTCTCTGGTAATAAATAACATGTCCAGAATGAGGTCGAGTATTGACACATAAACATGGACCTAAATAGTGAACTACCATGCAAGAAAATTAGTTCTTCCAACATTGTGCTTAACACTAAACTTTGTCAACCACTAGTAGAAAAAGGGCCTATTGTCCCGGTTCGTGAGGGCCTTTTGTCCTGGTTCCTGAACCGGGACTAAAGGGTCGGTACTAATGCCCTGTCCCTTTAGTCCCGGTTCAATCTAGAACCGGGACAGATGGGCCTCCACGTGGCTTGTGCGTGGAGCCCAGGCAGGAGGGCCTTTGGTCCCGGTTGGTGGCACCAACCGGGACCAATAGGCA
>NC_041388.1:644220767-644225755 GCF_002162155.2 Triticum dicoccoides | reverse complement strand
GGTTGGGGGTTTTGGGGGGTTAATTTAGGTGTTTCATATATTGTGTTAGCTAGCTATAATTAATAGAGAGAAGTGTCCTCTTTTATGTCCGTGCTTGGTCGACGCTACATACTATACATACGTATAGAGAGGATTAGACACGCTAGCTAGCTAGTAAGCAAACGAAGGAAACAGAAGATCATCATGAACATATATGCATACAGAGAGAAGTGATATCGACCACCTCTCCTTCTCCGAGAGATTGGTCGAACAAAAAGTTCTCGTATATCTATCCGGCACTACCGGCTACATATATACAATAATTATTTCTTACAAATATAATCTCCTAACATACGGACGCATGGTCCACATAGTATTCTCCGTCTTCAGCGATCACGTGGTCAAGAAAGAATGCCGCCAATTCCTCTTGAATTGCTCGCATGCGAGCTGGTGCTAGGAGTTCATCCCGCTTCCGAAACATCTAATTTGAAGAAGGGGGTCAATACATATATATATGAATAAATGAAACTCAACACAAATGATGGTAATAAAATAAAATTGTGAATGTTGTTATTTACGCACTTCATATTGTTCGTCAAAGTAGCCCCGCTCACAGGTCGTGTGGCGGATGGACTCGCAAACGTAGTATCCATAGAAATCATTTCCTTGTTCCTGCCACAACCACTTTACAAGAAATAGAGGTCAATCAAACTGATAAGCAAGAATGCCAAATGGTATTGATGAAACTAGCGCTTGAATCACTAGGAGATGCGCGGAACATGCTACTATAGTACTTACTTTCGGGTGTATAAATTGCAGCTTCTTCGGGAGTCCCGGAGTTTTTTTGGTGAATTTTCTCCAAACCCTGCCAGACAAAGAAAACAATTACTTGATATATCAGGAAATGAACAAAGTTGCTGATATGGTGGATAATGATCGATTTAACTTACTTCTCGAGCATTTGAGTCATGTCCTCCTGGGGATCTTTTCGTCCTGAGTCTAAGACGGTTACTAGTCCCTGCTCAAGCTTAATCTCTAGGAGAATATAGTGGAAACTGCACACGTATGCATAACTCATCAATTACATTACTATAACCTTGACTAATATATAAGGGAAACCGAATATGCACAAAACAGTAACACTCACTTGAAGTTGTAAGGAAAGAGTATTATATCACGATCGTAGCAAGTTGGCCTCGGTATCTGTGGCATGAAATTTAACCTCACACATTTTTCATGCAACTCAAATGGGCCCTTGAGAGTTAGAATTTTAACTGGGCTGAGGTACAAGATATAGTGGACCAAGGTCCATAAAATATAACGTATTATTTTAATGAGTCTCATATTTGGGTGACTAGTAATGTCTATCTGCAATGCATGTTGATATTAGGCATTATATTAACTGCACGGAAATATTAGGTAGGATATTATTTACAAAATATGTTGATATTTGGTATGGTATTAATTTCACGCCAAACGTGTTGAGGGCTCGCCATTGGAGCAATCTAGGTCGTTGGATTGACCTGGTTTGATGGCCGACATTACTTGGATCTACCCCATGGGTATTTTTAGATACTAACTACTAAATAGTAAAGAGTAATGTGTATGTGCAATGCAAGTTAATATTAGGAAGAAAATTTAATGCACGTTGATATTAGGTAGGATATCAATTACGTATTAATTATAAAATTAACACAAAAGTTGATATTTCATATGAAGTTATTTTTTGCAAAAATGGTATGATTTTCATTGCACATTAAACATGTTGAGGGCTCACCATTGAAGTAACGTAGGCCATTGGATTGATATATGGTTTAATGGCCAAGATTAATTTGATGCACCTTTTGGTCTTTTAATATTGGTACATATATAGATATAGATATAGGTATAGGCATATTTGTGTGATAAATTAAAATTTTGTAAAAGTTTTTTGGGCACTTAGTCTATTAATAAATTCAGAAGGAACATCTGGTCACTTGGCCAAACTAAATTGAAAACCAGAATCATGGGCACCTGAAAGAAATTAGAATTTAAAATTTAAAATTGGTGGCCATGGGTCCTATATATCACTGTTTTTTTTTTGCTGGAACATATCACTGTTCCTTTGACGGGTGTTCATGCATGATGTAAAACAGCCGGGAAGCTAGTATGTGCATCTAGATCGATGACGTGTCACAACGTCGTTTTGCCCGTTGGGAGGTCCAGCCGCATCCTATCTCTCCCTAATCTCTCCCTAATAATAAAGCACGGATTGGGTCTTCGGGTTCACCGTCACAATACGCTTTTCTTCGCGTGAATTTACGCTTTCAGTTTTATTACATCCAAGGTGGGACTATTTTACTTGTGTATCCGAGGTGGTACTATTTTTATGTTTTCTGTGTGTTTTTATGTAGTTAATTGCGTTCTGTGTGTTATAAAGATGTTGGGCCGTCGATGCCTTTCTATATTAGGCTGGGCCTTCCTTCGTTCTGCAAAAAAGATACCCTGATGCGTTACCCAGCAGATCCGGTCTCCATCCCTAAAAAAAACAGATCCGGTCTCCTGCTTCTTCAATCCATCTGCTTCTTCCTTTGTAGAGCACAGCAGCTCGATGCCCTTCCACGGCAGACCAGGTCTTCTTTCTCTTCTTCTTTGATCCAACACAATTTCCTTCCTCTTCTTTCATTCAATCTTTCCAATTTTTGATCCAATCCTTCCTGCGCTTGAAACCTTCTCTGACACAAACACTTCCTGCGTCCATGGGGAGCCCGGCAGGAACTCTGGCAGGGTCTCCTTTGGCTGTTCCAAAGGCCGATGAACGCGCATATAAATACACATCTACTCCCTCGACCGAAGCTCCAGCTCAATTGTGTCATTATTTCGTGCTCAACAATGGTGTCTTGTCGTTCTACCAAAGTCGACGGAATCTCGCCGCTCTGTCAACCTCGCCGGAATTTATCCGTACTGCCGACTTCGTCAGAATTACAATGCGGAATCTCACAAGCTACAGCGATCTGGCAGGTGCTCGGTTTGCAAGAAAAACAGCGACATCCTGCAGCAGTTCACCGACTAAGTCGGCAGCCTGCAGCCAGCAGGAAGCACGAGAAGCAGAGAAGCAGCAGCAGGCCAGCAGCGGAGCAGTCAACAGCAGCAGGCAGCCGGCGCACGTCACGGCGGCCTGGAGGCGGAGTGCGGCGATGGTTGCCCAGGCCGGCGGCCGGCGGACCACAGTTGGCATCAGTGAGCAGCCGCTGGTCGAGTCAAAGGCCTAGGAAGGCCTCACACATGGACCCTGTCAATTAAGGGAAGGGGAGAAGTTCCTGCAAATTTGGGGAAAGGAGAAACGATTGAGCATTTTTTTGTGAAATAGTAGAAACGAACGAGCATGGGAGGTCTGTCGCCTGTTGGCGCATTGGGCTCGGATGGCCATTTAGGCTTAGTATTAAAAAAAATTACACAGTCACTAACGCGGCGATACGTACTGCTAATCCAATGATTCAGTGTGATACTTGATGACGGAAGAGCAAAAGCTTCGTTTTGCAGTCTTCCAAGTCAAGATTTCCGTGGAAGTCCGTGTTGATTCGTCAGTTGTTCGGCAGCATAGGTGTAGATTAGATGGATTCCAATTCTACATATAGGATCGATGGTTCCAATTCTACATTGCGTGCACGCATTGACTGCTCCAGGCTTGATCGCTCAAGTATGGATTTCCAGAAAAAAAAATAGGATTCTGTGCAGAAGACGTCGGCACAACCCGTTGAGAATCAGGTACCCTATTTTGTATCTCGCGTTCGTGCACATATGCTTCACCTTGCATCGTCAGGGCAGTGCTGCCATCGCTTTAACTACTGTCGGTATCGTCCCGTGAGGCGGTCCAGTGGGCACACTATGCATGCCGGGATTCAGGTTTCAATTGGCTGTAGGTAAGAAACTGGATGGATCAGCATGCATACATATACAAGCAAATGGGGGTCGGCAAAAAACATAAGGTGCATATTGATTTACCTGATTAACAACATTGCTAATCCTCTACTCGAGTTTTATTGTTGGCAAGATGTTGGATGGATATATATGTGTACATGACCAAATAGGATTCAGCAGAAATACAGAAGGTGCACCGTATTAAATAATTAGTGCAGGTTTTTTTATGTTTGCTCAGAACATAAGACATAGTATTTTTGTTAATCCTTAGCTGATTGAATTTCATACAATATCAATCACATAAAATTACATGTCAGTTACCTAACCTTGCAGTATTGACAGTGCGTATTCCTTAAACTAGCTACATTATTATATAGTTCAAAATTAAATATGAAACGAGGTTGAGACAAGGATGGTTAATGGTTGGATGTTGATCAAAATTAAGGCTTAGAAAGATGAGATATATAGATGTAGGAAAATGATTGATGGCCTATTCTCTTTCTGTATAAGGCGGTACCAAGTAATTGATTGAATTCATATTGGAAGTCAACTTCTGTGACATAATTGTCTTAATCAATTTGGAGCATTGAGTGTGCAAAAATCGATGTAATACAATTTCAATTCGGCGGATATAGTGTAGTTTTATATAGAGTTACAGGAGTTTGTTTACCTCCGTGTTTTTGATCCAAGATTAAGATGTGGGTATTATATGCATTGTCGACATAGCTTGGAAATTTTAACAAAATTTATACGGAATTCATATAGCTACTGTGACCAAGTTTGCCACCAAAATAAAGTCTATCTTTATTACCCCGTTGCAACGCACGGGCATATGTGCTAGTCTATCTCTAAAAATAAAGCACGGATTGACTTCGTGGGTTCATCGTCACAATACGCTTTTTCCCGTAATTTTACGCTTTCAGTTCTAATTTATTCGAGGTGGTACTAAATTTTGTCGCTACAATATTATCCAATTTCGTACGTTGTCTTCGCTGCCATACTGCTTTGTAAGTAATGGCCCAATTTTTTTTATGGGCCGCTAAAAAGTTGAACTTCACGGCCTGCTCTGACCCCCCCCCCCCTTGCTGGGTATAGGTTTTTTTTAGGGA
>NC_041388.1:644202410-644220529 GCF_002162155.2 Triticum dicoccoides | reverse complement strand
GGTATAGGTTTTTTTTTTGAGGGGTATCACCAAGCTTTATTGAACAAACTCCATATGAATTGGCATTACAATGGGGTCGTGAGGTTGCATCAACCACACATGTCTACCCTGATCTAAAGAGTTTGAGAACTTGGCTAACCTATCGGCGTCACGGTTAACCGCTCTGCCTTCGAAAGTAAAACTGCAATTAAACAAAAGAGACCTATTCCTTATCTCTGATAAAATCGCTCCGTAAACTCCATTAGAGCCATTGTTGATCTCACTCACAATCTGCTTCGAGTCGGACGCCACAATGAAGCTATGTAACATCAGATCATCCGCTAGGGAGAGAGCCTCCCTACAAGCAACAGCTTCCATCGTTGCCGCGCTACTTACTCCCTCAATAACCAACGACGAGCTTCCCACATAATTGCCATGCGCATCTCTGCATACAGCCGAGGCCGCCCCTCTACTCTGATTTCTTGCAATACTCGCATCGCTGGGTATAGGTAAACAGAGTTCGATTGCTCCTGGCGCCTGCAGCGCCCCGCACTGGGCCGGCCCACGAAAACGTGCAGACCCGCGAACGGAAAAAGCTCGCAAAAAATGGGGGAAAAAATTGCTCCATACAGGTTTCGAACTCCCCACATCGTGCTAACGCACAGGTATCACCATCCACAAGAACTACTTGCCGTTTGTGATTATTAACAGAGGCAAATGCTTAATAACAAGTACGCAGCGCTATGTATATTGATCTGAACCATTCATCTATTGTAGCACTTAATTCTTTTGAATTATTTGGCAAAAGAGAGAAAGTTCACAAATCTGAAAAAAGTTCATTGATTTTAAAAAGATGTTCATCGATTTTGCAATAAAGTTCATCAAATTCGGAAAAATGTTCACAGATTTTTAAAAAGGAACAAAACTTAAATTTGGAAAATGTACATCGAATTTGACAAAGGTTCATCAATTTTGATAAAAAGTTCGACGGTTTTGAAATTCGTTCATCGAATTTGAAAAACAAGTTAATCATTATTCAAAAAAAGTTCAGTGATTTTCGAAAAAAGTTTATCAAATTTGAAATAAAAGTTCATCAAACCAGAAAAAAGTTAACTGATTTTAAAACAAGTTCACTGAATTTGAAAAAAAGTTTCACGAATTTTAAAAAAATTCAACGATTTTGAAAAAAGCTCATCTATTTTTATAAAAGTTCATTGGTTTTGAAAAAGTTCATCGAATTTGAAAAAAATAGTTCATCAAATTTAAAAAAAAGTTCATCGGATTGAAAAAAAGTTCATGTAATCTAAAAAAAGTTCATCGATTTTGAAAAATGTTCATCGATTTTTTAAACACGAAATTCTTTAAAAATCACACATTTTAAAAAAGAAAAGGAAAAAGAAAAAACCGAATAAAGCCATCCGTAAATTCTTTAAAAATCACACATTGTAAAAAAGAAAAGGAAAAAGAAAAAACCGAATAAAACCATCCGTAAACTAAAACGCGAACTGGGGAAAACCATTTTAGGAAGGTTCTAGAAGCTTCCCAAAACCGGGCATTCGCTAACCAGAAGAAACAAATAAAAATGCGCGAGTGAATTACTATGCACACTAGAAGGGCGATGGCGCGGTGGTTAGAGCTCAACGATGGTAACGAACCTGGCGTGGCTTCATTTCTGCAAAACAAGATGGAACTAAGATGGGCCGGCCCGGCTTGGTCTGCTGCAGGCGCCCGTTTGCAAATTGCACTGTAACGGGCGCCTGCAGCGCCAAATAGGAAATGCCGTTCAATTATACCTTTGCTAAACTTTCAGATCCGAAATAATAGTCCCATCCTGCCCCTTTACGTCAAAACCTATCAACTTATATGCTTTTGGACTTGCAAAAATCAACAAGCCAGGGAAAAAGGTGAGATGTGATTCATGTTTAGCCAAGAAATTGAAGAAAGATGCCTACCGCATGTACTATGCATCATCAATCGAAAATGCTGAAGCGAGAAAACGAGGACAAGCCCATGAATCCAAAGAAGAAACAGCATGGGATGCCCAGCCATTTGCCGTTGCAGCTAAAAATAAATCATAAAGAAGCAGAGAGAGAGCCTGAAGAACAGTGGTGCCCAGCCATTTGCTGTTGGAGCTAAAAAATAAATCATAAAGAAGCACATAGAGCCTGAAGAACAGTGTCACAAGCAGGCCATTGATTTCTACAGAAACGGATGAGCCCTCGCATCCTCCTTGCGCCACCGGCAGCCGCACGCACGCCAGCACCAACAACCTCAAGCCGAGCGGCATCCGCCCCAGTGAAGCCCCGCAGCAAGGCGTCGCTCACACGACCACTCCGAATCCGGAGCCCCGAGGGGGCCTCGGCGCTGATCCACTGTTGGCACCGCCTCTCGCAGCGCCGCTTCTTCTTCTACCTCGAGCTGCGTCTCACAGCTCTCTCTCTCTCTCTCTCTCTCTCTCTCTCTCTCTCTCTCTTCTCTCTCTTGTGGTTTCTCTCGAACACACACACACATGGTGAGAAACTCACACGCACACACACTTCACCAAGGAGAAAGCTGGCTTTGCCTTGTCTCCGGTGAAAGTCACAGGCGCTACATGTTTTCTCCTTCGGCCCTCTCGGCCTCCTCTTTTCATTAACTCAATGCAGTACATATATATACACCAGGGGTATGACACACCTACTAACCCGGCCGCCACGTTGGCCACTAACCAACTAACGCCACATACTTCATGCAGACCCATGCACTAGCCAGCCACTACCCTCGGCAACTAATCCCACTAGCCCATGGCCTTATTTTTATCCCTGGAATCGCTCCAACAAACAGACGACTCAGCCATACAACTAGCTACTCATGCATGCTAACAAACTGATAATTACTCACCCAGATCAGCCGGAACTACTTGACCATGCAGCTTGTCACGCTCCTGCTGCTCACACTGCTCGCCGCGTCACACCACGCTACCACACCGCGTCGCACGATCGGATGGCATCTCGCTCCGTTGCACGCTGCAGCCATGACTTTGCCGAGACAAGTCCTAAGATAAACTACATGCAAACTAAAGCAAACTATGCATATACATGAACATGACAAGATTAAACCTAACATCCACGCCCCCGCCCCGGCAAGAGCCGCCGCCGACCCGCCTCCTGCGCGCAGGCCGCCCGCCAGGAGCCCTGCCTCCTTCGCCCCATACCGGAGGGGCTCCTCACCACCATGGCGTGGGGACGCCGCCCAGCCGCAATAGCAATTTATGCTGCCAAAACATCGTGCGCCACCTTGGCAGCCTGGCCCGTCGTTGCCGTAGCGTGGGCCGGCGGCAGTGTCGGTGAGGTGCCCAGCATATAGAGGTCGTGGGCGCTGGGGTCGACCCGATATCGCCCTGGGGAGCGACACGGGAAAAAACTAGGGAGCGCGTGTGTGGGTTTTCATACGATGCAGGAGCGCCAGCGATGCACCTGGTTTCTTCTACAATCAGCTGATGTGTCGATCGGTAAATTATTTTCCTATTTTTATTAATGACACAACGCCCTCCCCCCCCTAAATAAGGAAATTGCATCCAGGTCCTTGAGGAACCCAACAACCACTCATTCCACCGCGAATTGACGGCACGGTGCCACTATCGGCGGTCTCTCAAATCTGTAGTCGGACCTTTTGCGGACGGGAATTCTTCCAGCAACGGCCTCATCGGCCTAGCGCACCAGAGAAGAGGCGGAAGGGATCCGACACTACACCTCCCTCACCATCGACGAAGAAGGTAATAAAACTGGCGTCGCTCCTGTACAACAACCATGCGCCCAGATCGAAGGCCGACGAAGAAGAGCCTCCCATCCAAAGGGATTTGGCGGAATACAAATTTGGCACCGCCGCCATGTAGAACAACGGCAAACGAACGACGACCAAATACACTATCTTACCACTAACCGGCGAGAAGACTAGACCTCCAACTCATCGACGACCGAATCGCGGGGACGGGGAATGAGTTAAGGTAGAAATTATTCCATGTGCCGCCGTATCCACCATCTAGGCATTATTATTTTTTATTTCGTTGCAACGCATGGACATATTTGCTATGAAAACTAATCCACTGTCTTTGTCTTACTGTTCTGGTCCTTGGTTCCAATTAACCCGAACATTAAGAAAAACGTGCAAAGTTTGCACTTACAAAGGGATGCATGGTCCGCTCTTTATATGTATAAGAAAATATGCTCAATTAGTGAATGAAAATAAAAGGCCTAAAAGACACTTAGAAACAGCTGCCTTCTGTTATTGCTGCTGCTCTGGCCTATGAAGATATTTGTCCATGCATATCTTCTTGATGAACAGACATAATATCAACTTGTGTCTAGGGGTGCCCCCTGCCCCCGTATATAAAGGATCAAGGGGAGGAGGCCGGCCGGCCCATATGGCACACTAAGGAGGAGTCCTCCTCCTAGTAGGAGTAGGAATCCTACTAGGAGGGGGAAAGAAGTGGGGAGGGAGAAGGAAAGGGGGGCGCCGCCCCCCCTCCTAGTCCAATTAGGACCAGGGGGAGGAGGCGCGCGGCCCACCCTAGCTGCCGCTCTCTCTCCAATAAGGCCCATGTGGCCCATCACTTCTCCCGGGGGGTTTCGGTAACCCTCCGGCTCTCCGGTTTTCTCCGAAATCACCCGGAACACTTCCGGTGTCCGAATATAGCCGTCCAATATATCAATCTTTATGTCTTGACCATTTCGAGACTCCTCGTCATATCCGTGATCACATCCGGGACTCCGAACTAACTTCGGTACATCAAAACTCATAAACTCATAATATAACTGTCATCGAAACCTTAAGCGTGCGGACCCTACGGGTTCGAGAACAATGTAGACATGACCGAGACACGTCTCCGGTCAATAACCAATAGCGGAACCTGGATGCTCATATTGGCTCCTACATATTCTACGAAGATCTTTATTGGTCAGACTGCATAACAACATACGTTGTTCCCTTTGTCATCGGTATGTTACTTGCCCGAGATTTGATCGTCGGTATCTCAATACCTAGTTCAATCTCGTTACCGACAAGTCTCTTTACTCGTTCCATACTTATGTGATGTGCATTACCGAGAGGGCCCAGAGATACCTCTCCGACAATCGGAGTGACAAATCCTAATCTCGAAATACGCCAACCCAACATTTACCTTTGGAGAGACCTGTAGAGCTCCTTTATAATCACCCAGTTATGTTGTGACGTTTGGTAGCACACAAAGTGTTCCTCCGGCAAACGGGAGTTGCATAATCTCATAGTCATAGGAACATGTATAAGTCATGAAGAAAGCAATAGCAACGTACTAAACGATCGGGGTGCTAAGCTAATGAAATGGGTCATGTCAATCACATCATTCTCCTAATGATGTGATCCCGTTAATCAAATAACAACTCTTTGTCTATGGTTAGGAAACATAACCATCTTTGATGAACGAGCTAGTCTAGTAGAGGCATACTAGTGACACTCTGTTTGTCTATGTATTCACACATGTATTATGTTTCCGGTTAATACAATTCTAGCATGAATAATAAACATTTATCATGAAATAAGGAAATAAATAATAACTTTATTATTGCCTCTAGGGCATATTTCCTTCAGTCTCCCACTTGCACTAGAGTCAATAATCTAGTTCACATGCTATGTGATTTAACACCAATAGTTCACATCATTATGTGACCAACACTCAAAGGGTTTACTAGAGTCAATAATCTAGTTCATGTCGCTATGTGATTAACACCCAAAGAGTACTATGGTGTGATTATGTTTTGCCCGTGAGAGAAGTTTAGTCAACGGGTCTGCCATATTCAGATCCGTATGTATTTTGCAAATTTCTATGTCAACAATGCTCTGCACGGAGCTACTCTAGCTAATTGCTCCCACTTTCAATATGCATCCAGATTGAGACTTAGAATCATCTGGATCAGTGTCAAAGTTTGCATCGACGTAACCCTTTACGACGATCCTTTTGTCACCTCCATAATCGAGAAACATATCCTTTTTCCACTAAGGATAATTTTGATCGCTGTCCAGTGATCTACTTTCTAGATCACTATTGTATTCCCTCGCTTAACACAGTGTAGGGTATACAACAGATCTGGTACACAGCATGGCATACTTTATAGAATCTATGGCTGAGGCATAGGGAATGACTTTCATTCTCTTTCTATCTTCTGCCGTGGTCGGGCTTTGAGTCTTACTCAATTTCACACCTTGTAACACAGGCAAGAACTCTTTCTTTGACTGTTCCATTTTGAACTACTTCAAAATCTTGTCAAGGTATGTACTCATTGAAAAAACTTATCAAGCGTCTTGATCTATCTCTATAGATCTTGATGCTCAATATGTAAGCAGCTTTACCGAGGCCTTTCTTTGAAAAACTCCTTTCAAATATTCCTTTATGCTTTCCAGAAAATTATACATTATTTCTGATCAACAATATGTCGTTCACATATACTTATCAGAAATGCTGTAGTGCTCCCACTCAATTTCTTGTAAATACAGGCTTCACCACAAGTCTGTATAAAACTATATGCTTTGATCAACTTATCAAAGCGTATATTCCAACTCCGAGATTCTTGCACCAGTCCATAGATGGATCGCTGGAGCTTGCATATTTAGTTAACACCTTTAGGATCGAAAAAACCTTCTAGTTGCATCGTATACAACTCTTCTTTAGTAAATCCATTAAGGAATGCAGTTTTCTTTATCCATTTGCTAGATTTCATAAAATGCGGCAATTGCTAACATGATTCGGACAGACTTAAGCATAGATACGAGTGAGAAAATCTCATCATAGTCAACACCTTGAACTTGTCGAAAACCTTTTGCGACAATTCTAGCTTTGTAGATAGTAACACTACTATCAGCGTCCATCTTCCTCTTGAAGATCCATTTATTTTCTATGGCTTGCCGATCATCGGGCAAATCCATCAAAGTCCATACTTTGTTCTCATACATGGATCATATCTCAGATTTCATGGCCTCAAACCATTTCGCGGAATCTGGGCTCATCATCACTTCCTTATAGTTCGCAAGTTCGTCATGGTCTAGTAACATGACTTCCAGAACAGGATTACCGTACCACTCTGGTGCGGATCTCACTCTGGTTTACCTACGAGATTCGGTAGTAACTTGATCTGAAGTTACATGATCATCATCATTAGCTTCCTCACTAATTGGTGTAGTAGTCACAGGAACAGATTTCTATGATGAACTACTTTCCAATAAGGGAGCAGGTACAGTTACCTCATCAAGTTCTACTTTCCTCCCACTCACTTCTTTCGAGAGAAACTCCTTCTCTAGAAAAACTCCAAATTTAGCAACAAAAGTCTTGCCTTCGGATTTGTGATAGAAGGTGTACCCAACAGTCTCCTTTGGGTATCCTATGAAGACATATTTCTCCGATTTGGGTTTGAGCTTATTAGGATGAAACTTTTTCATATAAGCATCACAACCCCAAACTTTAAGAAACGACAACTTTGGTTTCTTGCCAAACCACAGTTCAGATTGTGTCGTCTCAACGGACTTAGATGGTGCCCTATTTAATGTGAATGCAGCTGTCTCTAATGCATAACCCCAAAACAATAGTGGTAGATCGGTAAGAGACATCATAGATCGCACCATATCTAATAAAGTACAGTTATGACGTTCAGACACACCATTATGCTGTGGTGTTTCAGGTGGCGTGAGTAGTGAAACTATTTCACATTGTTTTTAACCGAAGGCCAAACTCGTAACTCAAATATTTTACTTCTGCGATCATATCGTAGAAACTTTCATTTTTGTTAGGATGATTCTCCACTTCACTCTGAAATTCTTTGAATTTTTCAACTGTTTCAGACTTGTGTTTCATTAAGTAGATATACCCATATCTGCTCAAATCATCTGTGAAGATCAGAAAATAATGATACCTGCCACGAGCCTTAATATTCATCGGACCACATACATCAGTATGTATGATTTCCAACAAATCTGACGCTCGCTCCATTGTTCCGGAGAACGGAATATTAGTCATCTTGCCCATGAGGCATGGTTCGCAAGCATCAACTGATTCATAATCAAGTGATTCCAAAAGCCCATCAGCATGGAGTTTCTTCATGCGCTTTACACCAATATGACCTAAACGGCAGTGCCACAAATAAGTTGCACTATCATTATTAACTTTGCATCTTTTGGCTTCAATATCATGAATATGTGTATCACTACGATCGAGATCCAACGAACCATTTTCATTGGGTGTGTAACCATATAAGGTTTTATTCATGTAAACAGAACAACAATTTATTCTCTTACTTAAATGAATAACCGTATTGCAATAAACATGATCAAATCATATTTATGCTCAACGCAAACACCAAATAACACTTATTTAGGTTCAACACTAATCCCGAAAGTATAGGGAGTGTGCGATGATGATCATATCAATCTTGGAACCACTTCCAACACACATCGTCACTTCACCCTTAACTAGTCTTTGTTCATTCTGCAACTCCCATTTCGAGTTACTACTCTTAGCAACTGAACTAATATCAAATACTGAGGGGTTGCTATAAACACTAGTAAAGTACACATCAATAACATGTATATCAAATATACTTATGTTCACTTTGCCATCCTTCTTATCCGCCAATCACTTGGGGTAGTTCCGCTTCCAGTGACCAGTCCCTTTGCAGTAGAAGCACTTAGTCTCAGGCTTAGGACCAGACTTGGGCTTCTTCACTTGAGCAACAACTTGCTTGCTGTTTTTCTTGAAGTTCCCTTTTTTCCTTTTGCCTTTTTCTTGAAACTAGTGATCTTGTCAACCATCAACACTTGATGCTCTTTATTGATTTCTACCTTCATCGATTTCATCATCATGAAAAGCTCGGGATTCGTTTTCGTCATCCCTTGCATACTATAGTTCATCACGAAGTTCTACTAACTTGGTGATGGTGACTAGAGAATTCTGTCAATCACTATCTTATCTGGAAGATTAACTCCCACTTGATTCAAGCGATTGTAGTACCCAGACAATCTGAGCACATGCTCACTAGTTGAGCGATTCTCCTCCATCTTTTAGCTATAGAACTTGTTGGAGACTTCATATCTCTCAACTCGGGTATTTGCTTGAAATATTAACTTCAACTCCTGGAACATCTCATATGGTCCATGACGTTCAAAACGTCTTTGAAGTCCCGATTCTAAGCCATTAAGCATGGTGCACTAAACTATCAAGTAGTCATCATACTTAGCTAGCCAAACGTTCATAACGTCTGCATCTGCTCCTGCAATAGGCCTGTCACCTAGCGGTGCATCAAGGACATAATTCCTTTGTGCAACAATGGGGATAAACCTCATATCACGGATCCAATCCGCATCATTGCTACTAACATCTCAACACAATTTTCTCTAGGAACATATCAAAATAAACACAGGGAAGCAACAACGCGAGCTATTGATCTACAACATGATTTGCAAAATACTACCAGGACTAAGTTCATGATAAAGTTAAGTTCAATTAATCATATTACTTAAGAACTCCCACTTAGACAGACATCTCTCTAGTCATCTAAGCGATCACGTGATCCAAATCAACTAAACCATGTCCGATCATCACGTGAGATGGAGTAGTTTTCAATGGTGAACATCACTATGTTGATCATATCTACTATATGATTCACGTTCGACCTTTCGGTCTCCGTGTTCCGAGGCCATATCTGTATATGCTTGGCTCGTCAAGTATAACCTGAGTATTCTGCGTGTGCAACTGTTTTGCACCCGTTGTATTTGAACATAGAGCCTATCACACCCGATCATCACGTGGTGTCTCAGCACGAAGAACTTTCGCAACGGTGCATACTCAGGGAGAACACTTCTTGATAATTAGTGAGAGATCATCTTAAAATGCTACCATCAATCAAAGCAAGATAAGATGCATAAAAGATAAACATCACATGCAATCAATATAAGTGATATGATATGGCCATCATCATCTTGTGCTTGTGATCTCCATCTTCGAAGCACCGTCGTGATCACCATCTTCACCGGCGCGACACCTTGATCACCATCGTAGCATCGTTGTCGTCTCGCCAATCTTATGCTTCCACGACTATCGCTACTGCTTAGTGATAAAGTAAAGCATTACAGCGCAATTGCATTGCATACAATAAAGCGACAACCATATGGCTCCTGCCAGTTGCCGATAACTTGGTTACAAAACATGATCATCTCATACAATAAAATTCAGTATCATGTCTTGACCATATCACATCACAACATGCCCTGCAAAAACAAGTTAGACGTCCTCTAGTTTGTTGTTGCAAGTTTTATGTGGCTACTACGGGCTTAAGCAAGAACCAATCTTACCTACACATCAAAACCACAACGATAGTTTGTCAAGTTGGTGCTGTTTTAACCTTCGCAAGGACCGGGCGTAGCCACACTCGGTTCAACTAAAGTTGGAGAAACTGTCACCCGCTAGCCACCTTTGTGCAAAGCACGTCGGGAGAACCGGTCTCGCGTAAGCGTACGCGTAATGTCGGTCCGGGCCGCTTCGTCCAACAATACCACCGAACCAAAGTATGACATGCTGGTAAGCAGTATGACTTATATCGCCCACAACTCACTTGTGTTCTACTCGTGCATATAACATCAACACATAAAACCTGGCTCTGATACCACTGTTGGGGAACGTAGTAATTTCAAAAAAAAATTCCTACGCATACGCAAGATCATGGTGATGCATAGCAACGAGAGGGGAGAGTGTGATCTACGTACCCTTGTAGACCGACAACGGAAGCGTTAGCACAACGCGATTGATGTAGTCGTACGTCTTCACGGCCCGACCGATCAAGCACCGAAACTACGGCACCTCCGAGTTCTAGCACACGTTCATCTCGATGACGATCCCCAGACTCCGATCCAGCAAAGTGCCGGGGAAGAGTTCCGTCAGCACGATGGCATGGTGACGATCTTGATGTACTACCGTCGTAGGGCTTCGCCTAATCACCGCTACAATATTATCGAGGATTATGGTGGAAGGGGGCACCGCAAACGGCTAAGAATATGATCACGCGTATCAACTTGTGTCTAGGGGTGCCCCCTGCCCCCGTATATAAAGGATCAAGGGGAGGAGGCCGGCCGGCCCCTATGGCGCGCCAAGGAGTCCTCCTCCTCCTAGTAGGAGTAGGAATCCTACTAGGAGGGGGAAAGAAGTGGGGAGGGAGAAGGAAAGGGGGGCGCCGCCCCCCTCTCCTAGTCCAATTCGGACCAGGGGGGAGGAGGCGCGCGGCCCACCTTGGCTGCCCCTCTCTCTCTCCAATAAGGCCCATATGGCCCATCACTTCTCCCGAGGGGGTTCCGGTAACCCTCCGGCTCTCCGGTTTTCTCCGAAATCACCCGGAACACTTCCGGTGTCCGAATATAGCCGTCCAATATATCAATCTTTATGTCTCGACCATTTCGAGACTCCTCGTCATGTCCGTGATCACATCCAGGACTCCGAACTAACTTCAGTACATCAAAACTCATAAACTCATAATATAACTGTCATCGAAACCTTAAGCGTGCGGACCCTACGGGTTCGAGAACAATGTAGACATGACCGAGACACGTCTCCGGTCAATAACCAATAGCGGAACCCGGATGCTCATATTGGCTCCTACATATTGTACGAAGATCTTTATCGGTCAGACCGCATAACAACATATGTTGTTCCCTTTGTCATCGGTATGTTACTTGCCCGAGATTTGATCGTCGGTATCTCAATACCTAGTTCAATCTCGTTACCGGCAAGTCTCTTTACTCATTCTGTAATACATCATCTTGCAACTAACTCATTAGTTGCAATGCTTGCAAGGCTTATGTGATGTGCGTTACCGAGAGGGCCCAGAGATACCTCTCCGACAATCAGAGTGACAAATCCTAATCTTGAAATACACCAACCCAACATTTACCTTTGGAGACACTTGTAGAGCTCCTTTATAATCACCCAGTTACGTTGTGACGTTTGATAGCACACAAAGTGTTCCTCCGGCAAACGGGAGTTGCATAATCTCATAGTCATAGGAACATGTATAAGTCATGAAGAAAGCAATAGCAACATACTAAACGATCGAGTGCTAAGCTAATGGAATGGGTCATGTCAATCACATCATTCTCCTAATGATGTGATCCCGTTAATCAAATAAAAACTCTTTGTCTATGGTTAGGAAACATAACCATCTTTGATTAACGAGCTAGTCTAGTAGAGGCATACTAGTGACACTCTGTTTGTCTATGTATTCACACATGTATTATGTTTCCGGTTAATACAATTCTAGCATGAATAATAAGCATTTATCATGAAGTAAGGAAATAAATAATAACTTTATTATTGCCTCTAGGGCATATTTCCTTCAATAGGTTCTATGGTTGGGGATGAATTTCAAAACCACTCTTTTCAAGTAAGGATGGTGTGGCGGCAGCAGCATCCTCACGGTGGACCTGTGTCCTCGGGCACCGCTGTTGCGATGGCGTTTTCTCCAGCATCGGCACAGAGTTTGGGAGGTAGTCCAGGAGCGGATGCATATTGTGGTCTGCATCGACGACATCTGGAAGACGAAACATGTGCTGGGCTCGTGGTTTGTGGATGGCAGGTATGGTTTCCTCCTTTGGTGTCTTAGCCGTGGTGGGTGCAAGATATGGAGTTAGATGGCGTGTCTGGGGTTTTGCACCGGCCTGATTTGTTCAAGGGCAAGGGCTTCACTTTTGGTGAGCCACCTTGGAGGTCCGCAAAGCTGCATATCAGCGATTGCGTCGCGTCGAGCTCGGGTGAGGAGCTGATTCGTCATTCTTTCTTCGGTGACTGTTGTCGTGGTGCCGCAGGCAAGTGACGGGCGTTGGTGTCAAGCTTAGAGATGTTCTGCTTTCTTTTGGGTTTTGTCATGTCGGTCTTTACGTAACTTGTACTTTGATCTTTATGATATGAATGAGACCCGTATTGTTGGGGAACGCAGTAATTTCAAAAAAATCCTACGCACATGCAAGATCCATCTAGGTGATGTATAGCAACGAGAGGAGAGAGTGTTGGCTATGTACCCTTGTAGACTGTAAGGGAAGCGTTATGACAACGCGGTTGATGTAGTCGTACGTCTTCACGATCTGACCTAGCACCGAAGGTACGACAACTCCATGATCTGCACACGTTCAGCCCGGTGACGTCCCACGAACTCTAGATCCAGTTGGGGTCGAGGGAGAGTTTCGTCAGCACGACGGCGTGGTGACAGTGATGATGAAGCTACCGGCGCAGGGCTTCGCCTAAGCACTACGACAATATGACCGAGGTGGAAATCTATGGAGGGGGGCACCGCACACGGCTAAACAATCAACTTGTGTGTCTTTGGGGTGCCCCCTCCCCATGTATATAAAGTTGGGAGGGAGGAAGAGGCCGGCCTAGGAGGAGGCGCGCATCAAGGAGGGGCAATCCTGCTCCAAGTAGGTTTGCCCCACCCCCTTTCCTATTCCAACTAGGAGAAGGAGGAAAGAGGAGGAGGGGAGAAGGAAAGAGGGGGCCGGCCCCCCAAACCCTAAACCAATTCGGTTTGGGCCTAGGGGGGGGCACACCTTGCTTGCTGCCCTCTTTCTCCACTAGGGCCCAATATGGCCCATAGACTCCCCGGGGGGTTCCGGTTACCTCCCGGTACTCCGAAAAAACCCGATACACTTCGGAACACTTTCAGTGTCCGAATATAACCTTCCAATCGACCATTTCGAGACTCCTTGTCATGTCCGTGATCACATCCGGGACTCCGAACTACCTTCGGTACAACAAAACATATAAACTCATAATACCGATCGTCACTGAACATTAAGCGTGCGGACCCTACAGGTTCAAGAACTATCTAGACATGACCGAGACTCACTTCCGGTTAATAACCAATAGCGGAACCTGGATGCTCATATTAGTTCATACATATTCTACGAAGATCTTTATCGGTCAAACCGCATAACAACATACGTTGTTCCCTTTGTCATCGGTATGTTACTTGCCCGAGATTCGATCGTTGGTATCATCATTCCTAGTTCAATCTCATTACTGGCAAGTCTCTTTACTTGTTCCGTAATGCATCATCCCACAACTAACTCATTAGTCACATTGCTTGCAAGGCTTATAGTGATGATCATTACCGAGAGGGCCCAGAGATACCTCTCCGATACACGGAGTGAAAAAATCCTAATCTTGATCTATGCCAACTCAACAAACACCATCGGAGACACTTGTAGAGCATCTTTATAATCAGCCAGTTACGTTGTAACGTTTGATAGCACACAAGGTGTTCCTCTGGTATTTGGGAGTTGCATAATCTCATAGTCAGAGGAACATGTATATGTCATGATGAAAGCAATAGCAATAAAACTAAACGATCATTTCTGCTAACCAAACGGATGGGTCTTTTCCATCACATCATTCTCTAATGATGTGATCCTGTTGATCAAATGACAACACATGTCTATGGTCAGGAAAATTAACCATCTTTGATTAATGAGCTACTCAAGTAGAGGCATACTAGTGACACTTAGTTTGTCTATGTATTGACACATGTACTAAGTTTCCGGTTAATACAATTTTAGCATGAATAATAAACATTTATCATGATATAAGGAAATGTAAATAACAACTTTATTATTGCCTCTAGGGCATACACTGGTAGAAAAAGAGGCTTCCGTCCAGCCCCATTAGTCGCGAAACTGTAGGAACCGCGACTAATGAAGTCTTTAGTCGCGGTTCGGCAGACGAACCGCTACCAAAGGCCTGGGCCCAGGGCGCTCGGTGGCCAGTTGGTGCACGTGAGGGGCTTTAGTCGCGGTTGGCCAGGCCAACCGCGACTAAAGGTGCCCAAAGGCCTTTAGTCGCGGTTGGCCAGGCCAACCGCGACTAAAGCTCCTCCCCTATATATACCAATTCAGCACGCTCACTTAGCCATTTGGTGCCACTTCTCTTCACAAGCTTCACAAGGGGGTGTAGGTTTGCTTTTGGTTCCTCTTATGCACACAAGGTGTTTGATGAAATGCCCTAAGAGGGTGAAACAAACATGATATGAAGTGTTGGAGCCACACTTGAGGTTCCTCATTTATTTTTTCCTCCTCGATCGCGGTTAGCAACTTGAACCTTTCATGCATGTGTGCCATTGATAAAATATGCATGTGTGTTATTCATTGTTTAATTTCTATTGTTTATAGCTAGTTAGTTTAACAAATGGATGATGGTTAATTATATATTTTATATTATAATAATGCAGATGAATCGGCAATGGATGTACGGTAACCGACTCTCCCGCGAGTTCACTACGGGTTTGAAAGATTTCCTCGTAGTGGCTAATGCGAACAAGCAGAAGGGTTTTGTTATCTGTCCATGTGTTGACTGTAAGAATCAGAAGGGTTACTCTTCCTCAAGAGAAGTTCACCTGCACCTGCTTCGGCACGGTTTCATGCCAAGCTATAATTGTTGGACCAAGCATGGAGAAAGAGGGGTTATAATGGAAGAAGATGAAGAAGGGGATGATTTCATCGATGAAAGCTATCTTGCTCATTTCGGTGATACTTTCATGGAGGATGCTGAAGGTGAAGGGGAAGGTGAAGGTGAAGGTGAAGGTGAAGAAGAGGCACGTGATGAGACTGTTGATGATCTTGGTCGGACCATTGCTGATGCACGGAGACGCTGCGAAACTGAAAAGGAGAGGGAGAATTTGGATCGCATGTTAGAGGATCACAGAAAGTCGTTGTACCCCGGATGCGATGATGGTCTGAAAAAGCTGGGCTGCACACTGGATTTGCTGAAATGGAAGGCACAGGCAGGTGTAGCTGACTCGGCATTTGAAAACTTGCTGAAAATGTTGAAGAATATGTTTCCAAAGAATAACGAGTTGCCCGCCAGTACATACGAAGCAAAGAAGGTTGTCTGCCCTCTAGGTTTAGAGGTTCTGAAGATACATGCATGCATCAACGACTGCAACCTCTACCGCGGTGAATACGAGAATTTGAATGAATGCCCGGTATGCACTGCATTGCGTTATAAGATCAGAGGCGATGACCCTGGTGACGATGTTGAGGGCGAGAAACCCAGGAAGAGGGTTCCCGCCAAGGTGATGTGGTATGCTCCTATAATACCACGGTTGAAACGTCTGTTCAGGAACAAAGAGCATGCCAAGTTATTGCGATGGCACAAAGAGGACCGTAAGTCGGACAGGGAGTTGAGACACACCGCAGATGGAACGCAATGGAGAAAGATCGACAGAGAGTTCAAAGATTTTGCAGCTGACGCAAGGAACATAAGATTTGGTCTAAGTACAGATGGCATGAATCCTTTTGGCGAGCAGAGCTCCAGCCATAGCACCTGGCCCGTGACTCTATGCATCTACAACCTTCCTCCTTGGTTGTGCATGAAGCGGAAGTTCATTATGATGCCAGTGCTCATCCAAGGTCCGAAGCAACCCGGCAACGACATCGATGTGTACCTAAGGCCATTAGTTGATGAACTTTTACAGCTGTGGGGCAGACCTGGTGTCCGTGTGTGGGATGAGCACAAAAAAGAGGAATTTAACCTACGAGCGTTGCTTTTCGTAACCATCAACGATTGGCCTGCTCTTAGTAACCTTTCGGGACTGTCAAATAAGGGATACAATGCATGCACGCACTGCTTACATGAGACTGAAGGTGTACATTTGCCAAATTGTAAGAAGAACGTGTACCTTGGGCATCGTCGATTTCTTCCGAAAATTCATCCAGTAAGAAAGAAAGGCAAGCATTACAACGGCAAGGCAGATCACCGGCCGAAGCCTGCGGAACGCACTGGTGCTGAGGTATTTGATATGGTCAAGGATTTGAACATCATCTTTGGAAAGGGTCCTGGCGGACAATCAGTTCCGAAGGGAGCTGACTGGCACGCAGCCATGTGGAAGAAGAAATCTATATTCTGGGAGCTAGAATATTGGAAAGTCCTAGAAGTCCGCTCTGCAATCGACGTGATGCACATTACGAAGAATATTTGCGTGAACCTCCTAAGCTTCTTGGGCGTGTATGGGAAGACAAATGATACAAAGGAAGCACGGCAGGACCAACAACGTTTGAAAGACCCTGATGACCGGCATCCGGAATGGTTTCAAGGTCGTGCCAGCTACGCTCTGACCAAAGAAGAGAAGGTCATCTTTTTTGAATGCCTGAGCAGTATGAAGGTCCCGTCTGGATTCTCGTCCAATATAAAGGGAATAATAAACATGGCGGAGAAAAAGTTCCAAAACCTGAAGTCTCACGACTGCCACGTGATTATGACGCAATTGCTTCCGATTGCTTTGAGGGGGCTCCTGCCGAAAAATGTTCGAGTAGCCATTGTGAAGCTATGTGCATTCCTCAATGCAATCTCTCAGAAGGTAATCAATCCAGAAGTTCTACCACGGTTACAGAACAATGTGATCCAATGTCTTGTTAGTTTCGAGTTGGTGTTCCCGCCATCCTTCTTCAATATTATGACGCACCTCTTGGTTCACCTAGTCGAAGAGATTTTCATTCTCGGTCCTGTATTTCTACACAATATGTTCCCCTTCGAGAGGTTCATGGGAGTATTAAAGAAATATGTTCGTAACCTTGCTAGGCCAGAAGGAAGCATCGCCAAGGGCTATGGAAATGAGGAGGTAATTGAGTTTTGTGTTAACTTTGTTCCTGACCTTAAGCAGATTGGTCTTCCTCGATCACGGCACGAGGGGAGACTAAGTGGAAAAGGCACGATCGGAAGGAAATCAACGATATGTATGGACGGCCATTCTCTGACTGAAGCACACCACACTGTACTGACCAATTCCAGCTTGGTGGCTCCGTACTTTGAGAAACACAAGAATATTTTACGCTCGGACAACCCGGGGAAGCCTGAATCCTGGATTAGGAAGGCCCACATGGAGACTTTCGGCAGTTGGTTGAGAAAACATTTAATGAATGACAATGATGTTGTAGATCAGCTGTACATGTTGGCCAAGACACCATCTTCGACTATAACGACTTTCCAAGGGTACGAGATAAATGGGAATACATTTTACACGATCGCCCAAGATAAAAAGAGCACCAACCAAAACAGTGGTGTCCGCTTTGATGCAGCAACCGAGAATGGGCAAAAGGTCACATATTAT
>NC_041388.1:644168985-644200713 GCF_002162155.2 Triticum dicoccoides | reverse complement strand
CCCCCTCCTTTTGCCACCGCCCTTTCGCCACCGCCACCGCCACCGCCCCCCTTCTTCACTTAATTAATTTGTTTTTACTACATGTTTTCAGGACTGACATAATGGCGGACGATAGAGCTGACCCGATTATGGACAACTATGATCCAGACGGTGAAGCACATATGTTCGGCATCATAAACGGCGATATTCTATATGTGCCGACCGGACAAGAAGAAGATGATATCTCTTCTTATCTGAACCTTGACGGTGAAGATGAAGGGCGCCGTCAGCAAGATGATGCCGAACAAACGTCGATAAACGACGATCTTCAAATGGAAGTAGCAACCACCTCCGGCGCCGAGGTATATATATACATTGAGCCTCTGGTGATGCAAACTAACTGATTTGAATAAATATGTGTGTACTAACGCGCGCGACTCTCTTTCTTATTTTAGCCCTCGGCCGGATCGTCGAAACAATCGAGTACGTCGTCAAAGCGTGGCGCAACCAAGACGATGAAACAAGGAGAAACATGCACCATCGAGGTTGTCGACAGTGCAACCGGCAGGCCGCTGGAGCCCCGCAAGAACGCCACCAAGTTTGTCAACCAATGCGGAGCCGTTGTTAGACACAACGTCTTGATCACCGTCCAGGAGTGGAATAAGCCAAAGAAGGCACGAATTGCTGGTTTCACTTTTGTCGATAAGAAAACAAAAAAAGATTGCTTCAAGAAGCTTATGGAACATTTCGTTCTACCTCCGGAATACAACAAATTCGATGAGGAGGGTAACAAGATTGAGGAAAACAAGGAGAGGAGGAGGCTAGTCAAACAGTTCGCTCTTCATAAGATGGCCGACGCATTCCGAAAATTCAAGCAAAATCTAGCCCATGACTTTGTCAAGCAGAACAAGACTCCGGATTTCAAAGGACAATATGAGAAACTGAAACATGATTGGCCAGAATTTGTGAAGCAAAAGAAATCGGAGCAGTTCATTCAAATATCGAAAAAATAAGGAAAATGTGGCTAAGAAGGAGTACAATCATATTATGGGGCCAGGCGGGTATCGCCTCTGGGAGCCTAGGTGGGAGAAGATGGAGAACGAGCTGAGGGCGCGAGGAATCCGTCCAGGTACGGAGGGATGGGACCCAAGGGCCAAAAGCTGGTGGTACGGGCATGGGGGAACGCTGAACCCGGAGACAGGGGAGTGTGTTTACCGGGGCAAAATAATTAAACCCACCCAAGCCCTTATTGACGCAATGAGGGATGCTCAAGAGGGGAAGATCAAGTTCAACAGAGAGAACGACGCGCTGACAAAAGCCCTCGGGAATCCTGAACACGGAGGACGTGTACGAGGCATGGGGCACATTCCGTGGAAAATAGGGTTCCCCCAGAACGATGACCCGTACGGTTACAGAAGCCGGAAGAGAAAGATGGACCGGGAAGCAGATGTTGTGGCGCGGTTGGCATCGGAAATGGATGTGATGAAGAAAACCGTGAGTGTACTAGTAGCCGAAAGAGATGCAGCTCGGGCGCAGCATGAAGATCATCCAGCGGATCTCAGAAGCCAGCAGCGGAGAAGCAGTGTGGCTTCCACGGAGGCCCCACCGGCTGGTGCAGATGCACCAACGATCGAAATTACTGCACCGGAGCCTCTGGTGGTCGAAATTACTGCACCGGAGCCTCTGGTGGTCGAAATTACTGCACCGGAGCCTCCTCGCTACCCCGTGGACGATATAAAGGAGATGAAAGAATGTCATCTGTATTATCCTATCGGGAACATGTCCATGAAGGTAGCCATCGACAGTGCTTTACCATGTTTACCTGGAGCACTCCACCACAACAACCCCATTCAAGATGGCTATGCTCGTGTCACGGTGGAGGACATAGTCCAAGGGTTTGAGGACCTGGAGATTGACATTGCTACACCTGAAGGGGAGAAAAGACTTGGAGATGTCAAGCGCCATTTCATTCTATGGCAAAAGAAGTTTATCAAGTTTCCAGGCGAGGCGCCAAGGACAACAAGTCCACCCCCCTACGGTGGTGGCGGTTCACCTACACCTCCGTCACGTCAGCCGACGCCCCCCAGTCCACAACGTCCGACGGGTGATCAGACGCCGCCCCCCCAGTCCTCGTCCGGCGGGTGATCAGACGCCGCCCCCCAATCCACCTCCGGCAAAGAAGCAGAAGCAGTCCTGGATTATTAACCCGGACCCTTATGTACCTAAGACCACAAAGGTACCAGAGCCATCACTGAAGCCTCTCCCCACAAGGCCTTGGGAACGTAGTGCCGAGGAAACTGCCGCGGCCGCGGCTGCTGATCATGAGAAATGGAAGGCGGACTGCAAGAAGAAAAGAGAGCCCGAGCCCAAGCCAGTATTTTCTGATGAGCAAAAGAAGTGGGCTAAGTCATTTTTGAGCACACCGTCCCAAGCCGCGAAGAATCTTCCTGACGACTATGCACGTGAACTTCGTGGGCAGGCACTCATGTTGAAGGAGAAGAAAGAGCGGGCGGAGAACCAGGAGAACAAAGCCTTGGAGGAGGCCGAGAAAACGGAATTAGAAAGTAAAAAAAGCGGGAAACGAGTTGCCCAGCTCGGGGAACAAAGTAAACAATCGATTGCCTCGCTTATAGTGAAAGCCGCCGGTCCGGATGACCCCGATATCATAGCAGCTGCAGCAGCACATGGATTGACTGTAACGAGTGCCAGAGAACAAGCGGCCAACTTAGGTATTACTCTTCGTGAACTGTTAGGCCTTGATGAGGCGCCAGTGAAGGAGGTAGTAATTACATATGTGAAGAATGGGCCTCTCGTCGAGCCTGCGCAGGAAGAGGATCTATCTCCACAAATGAAAGGTCTGCTGAAATGGTACAAGGGTTACATAAAAAATAAAAACGCCAAAGAATATATTTATGCGGAAGTTAGATATGAGCATCACTTCAAACATTACTATGTACAAATTCATCTGAGTGAATTGTTCCAGCTTTTCAATCTGCGCGAGCTCGACAAATCTATCATCAGTTGCTACGTTCTGTAAGTGATTTATTTCTACCCCATCTCGTTCATATTGCCTGCACTATATATATGTCCTAACTATATTGTTGTGTCCGCTATTATACATGCAGAATGAAGATTAAGGAATGCAGAGTAAGGAACATCCATGATGTTGGGTTCATTGACCCACACATCGTTAATGGATATGTGTTGGAGCATCACCCTGCCGACATGGAGGCAGACCTGTGGCAGTTTCTTACAAAGCAGGAACTCAAAAGTGATATTCTATTTCCTTACCATTTTGGGTGAGTGTTTCTGTCTTGAGCACATTCTCTTTTGTTTACTCCATGCATGGTATGTGGCCGGCTAATCGATGAGTTATGCATGACGTACTGTGCATGTATCGTGTCCGCAGGTTCCACTGGAGTCTGCTAGTAATTAAAGTTGACACCTCAGAATGTCTCGTCCACGACTCTCTGAATAAGGATCCAAAGCTTTGGGGCGGCATGAGAAGAATGCTGCAGAAGTAATTATTTTCATTCATTTGCGCTCTATATCGATCGGCCTATTTCGTTCATTTCCTAATATCAAGTAACTAATAACTCTCTTGTTCATTTAATTTTCTTTGCCTCGTAGGGTTTGGAGACGATTCGTAGATACAAAGGTCGGTGAATTCAAAAAAGAGCTAGAATTCAAAAGGTCAAAGGCTAAGAATGGTGAGGATATTCAGCCAGCGGGGACCAATCTATGTGCATACTATGTCTGTGAGATGATCCGGAGATACACCTCTGAGCGGGTTCCGAGTGATACCAATGCTCAGAGGAATAACCTCCGGATGATGCTTAGTCCAGAAGCTCGCTTCCGACCACTTCAAGAGGAACCAGCTGGATGGTTCACGAGGGAAGTCCTCCATCCTAAAGGAGAACACCATTACGAGAACGTAGAACTTTGTATGCATTAAATTATGTATGGAAACTTGTTCAAAATTGTATATGGTCATCCGATGTTATTGAATATATATTGTATATTCCTCTTGAATTCTTTTTGGTTCTAATTTCAAATTTGTTTGAAATTGTACATTCATATGCATGTATGTAGTACCGTAGAATATGTGAAACTCCTTCAAAATTAGAATAAAGCACAAAAGAAATAAAACAATACAAATTAAACAGAAAACAGGTTTAGGGGGGGGCTAAAACCCTTAACCTGCGGCGGCCTTTAGTCGCGGTTGGCCAGAAGAACCGCGACTAAAGGTCCTCCGCCCCGATGGCCGCCTGGCGCCCACGTGGACGGGCCTTTAGTCGCGGTTCTTAAGCAACCGCGACTAAAGGGGGGGGGGCCTTTAGTCGCGCCTATTTGGTCGCGGTTACGCAACCGCGACTAATGGCAGTTGCGAACCGCGACCAAAGGCCCCTTTTCCACCAGTGATATTTCCTTCAGTCTCCCACTTGCACTAGAGTCAATAATCTAGTTCACATCGTCATGTGATTTCACACCAATAGTTCACATCTTTATGTGATTAGTTCCATCTTCATGTGACTAATACCCAAAGGGTTTACTAGAGTCAATAATCTAGTTCTTATCGCTATGTGATTAACACCCAAAGAGTGATCATGTTTTTCTTGTGAGAGAAGTTTAGTCTACGGGTCTGCAACATTCAGATCCGTATGTATTTCGCAAATTTCTATGTCTACAATACTCTGCACAGAGCTACTCTAGCTAATTGCTCCCACTTTCAATATGCATCTAGATCGAGATTTAGAGTCATCTAGATTGGTGTAAAAAGCTTGCATCGACGTAACTCTTTACAACGAACTCTTTTATCACCTCCATAACTGTGAAATATTTCCTTAGTACTCTAAGGATAATTTTGACCGTTGCCCAGTGATCTACTCCTAGATCACTATTGTACTCCCTTGCCAAAATCATGCTAAGGTATACAATAGGTCTGGTCCACAGCATAGCATACTTTATAGAATCTGTGACTGAGGCATAGGGAATGATTTTTCATTCTCTTTCTATTTTCTGCCGTGGTCGGGTTTTGAGTCTCTACTCAACTTCACACCTTGCAACACAGGCAAGAACTCCTTCTTTGACTGTTCCATTTTGAACTACTTCAAAATCTTGTCAAGGTATGTACTCACTAAAAATCTTATCAAGCGTCTTGATATATCTCTATAGATCTTGATGCTCAATGTGTAAGGAGCTTCACCGAGGTTTTTCTTTGGAAAACTCCTTTCAAACACTCCTTTATGCTTTCTAGAAAATTCTACATCATTTCCGATCAACAATATGTCACTCACATATACATATCAGAAGGCTGTAGTGCTCCCACTCACTTTCTTGTAAATACAGGCTTCACCGCAAGTCTGTATAAAACTATATGCTTTGATCACACTATCAAAACGCATATTCCAACTCCTAGAGGCTTGCACCAGTCCATAAATGGATCGTTGGAGCTTGCACACTTTGTTAGTACCTTTAGGATTGACAAAACCTTCTGGTTTCATCATATACAACTCTTTTTTTAATAAATCCATTAAGGAACATAGTTTTGAAATCCATTTGCCATATTTCATAAAATGTGGCAACTGCTAACAAGATTTAGAAAGGCTCTTAAGAATCGATACGAGTGAGAAAATCTCATCGTAGTAAACACTTTGAACTTGTCGAAAACCTTTTTGCGACAATTCGAGCTTTGTAGATAGTAACACTACTATCAGCGTAGGTCTTCCTCTTGAAGATCCATTTATTCTCAATGGCTCGCCGATCATCGGGCAGGTCAATCAAAGTCCATATTTTGTTCTTTATGCATGGATCCCATCTCAGATTTCATGGCCTTAAGCCATTTCGCGGAAACTGGACTCATCATCGCTTCCTCATAGTTTGTAGGTTCGTCATGGTCTAGTAACATGACTTCCAGAAAGGACTGCCATACCACTCTGGTGTGGACCATACTCTGATTGACCTACGAGGTTCGGTAGTAACTTGATCTGAAGTTTCAAGATCATTATCATTAGCTTCCTCACTAATTGGCATAGGAATCACTAGAACTGATTTCTGTGATGAACTACTTTCCAATTTGGGAGAAGGTACAATTACCTCATCAAGTTCTACTTTCCACCCACTCACTTCTTTCGAGAGAAACTCCTTCTCTAGAAAGGATCCACTCTTAGCAAAAAAGATATTGCCTTTCGGATCTGTGATAGAAGGTGTACCCAACAGTTTCTTTTGGGTATCCTATGAAGACGCACTTCTCCTATTTGGGTTTGAGCTTATCAGGCTAAAACTTTTTCACAGAAGCATCACAACCCCAAACTTTAAGAAACGACAACTTGAGTTTCTTGCCAAACCATAGTTCATACGGTGTCGTCTCAACGAATTTAGATGGTGCCCTTTTTACCGTGAATGCAGCTGTCTCTAATGGATAACCCCAAAACGATAGTGGTAAATCGGTAAGAGACAACATAGATCGTACCATATCTTATGCAATAAAGAGACAACCATAAGGCTCCTGCCAGTTGCCGATAACTTTAACAAAACATGATCATCTTATACAACAATTTATATCTCATCACATCTTGACCATATCACATCACAACATGCCCTGCAAAAACAAGTTAGACATCCTCTACTTTGTAGTTGCAAGTTTTACGTGGCTGCTACGGGTTGAGCAAGAACCGTTCTTACCTATGCATCAAAAACCACAACGTGGTATAGTGATTGCTTTTTGGTCATCAGAAAGAACCCTGTTCATTGAATCTGATTCAACTAAAGTTGGACAAACTGACACCCACTAGCCACTTGTGTGCGAAGCACATCGGTAGAACCAGTCTCGCGTAAGTGTACGTGTAATGTCGGTCTGAGCCGCTTCATCCAACAATACCGTTGAACCAAGAATCAACTAGTGACGGCAAGCAATATGTATGTACCCACGCCCACAACTCCTTTGTGTTCTACTCGTGCATATAACATCTACGCATAGACCTGGCTCAGATGCCTCTGTTGGGGAATGCAGTAATTTCAAAAAATATCCTACGCACACACAAGATCCATCTAGATGATGCATAGCAACGAGAGGGGAGAGTGTTGTCTACGTACCCTTGTAGACCGTAAGCAGAAGCGTTATGACAACGTGGTTGATGTAGTTGTACGTCTTCATGATCCGACCGATCCTAGCACCTAAGGTACGACACCTCCGCGATCTACACACGTTTAGCTCAGTGACGTCCCATGAACTCTAGATCCAGCTGAGGTCGAGGGAGAGTTTCGTCAACACGACGGTGTGGTGACGGTGATGATGAAGCTACCGGCACAGGGCTTCACCTAAACATTGCAACGTTATGACCGAGGTGGAAATCTGTGGAGGGGGCACCGCACATGGCTAAACAATCAACTTGTGTGTCTTCGGGGTGCCCCCTCCCCATGTATATAAAGGAGGGAGGGAGGAAGAGGCCGGCCTAGGAGGAGGCGCGAGGCAAGGAGGAGCAATCCTACTCCAAGTAGGTTTGCCCCCCCCCCTTTCATATTCCTACTAGGAGAAGGAGGAAAGAGGAGGGGAGAAGGAAAGAGGGGGTCGGCCCCCCAAACCATAAACCAATTCGGTTTGGGCCTAGGGGGCACGCCCCACACCTTGCTTGATGCCCACTTTCTCCACTAGGGCCCAAGAAGGCCCATAGACTCCCCGGGGGGTATCGGTAACCTCCTGGTACTATGAAAAATACCCGATACACTTCGGAACCCTTCCGGTGTCCGGATATAACCTTCCAATCAACCATTCCGAGACTCCTCGTCATGTCCGTGATCACATCCGGGACTCCGAACTACCTTCGGTACATCAAAACACATCTACTCATAATACCAATCATCATCGAACGTAGCATGCGGACCCTACGGGTTCGAGAACTATGTAGACATGACCGAGACTCACTTCCGGTCAATAACCAATAGCGGAACCTGGATGCTCATATTGGTTCCTACATATTCTACGAAGATCTTTGTCGGTCAAACCGCATAACAACATACGTTGTTCCCTTTGTCATCGATATGTTACTTGCCCGAGATTCGATCTTTGGTATCTCAATACCTAGTTCAATCTCATTACCGGCAAGTCTCTTTACTCGTTCCGTAATGCAACATCCCGTAACTAACTCATTAGTCACATTGCTTGCAAGGCTTATAGTGATGTGCATTACCGAGAGGGCCCAAAGATACCTCTCCAATACACGGAGTGACAAATCCTAATCTCGATCTGTGCCAACTCAACAAACACCATCGGAGACACCTGTAGAGCATCTTTATAGTCACCCAGTTACGTTGTGACGTTTGATAGCACACTAAGTGTTCCTTCGGTATTCGGGAGTTGCATAATATCATAGTCATAGGAACATGTATAAGTTATGGAGAAAGCAATAGCATTAAACTAAATGATCATAGTGCTAAGCTAACGGATGGGTCAAGTCAATCACATCATTCTCTAATGATGTGATCCCATTCATCAAATGACAACTCTTGTCCATGGCTAGGAAACTTAACCATCATTGGTTAACGAGCTAGTCAAGTAGAGGCATACTAGTGACACTTAGTTTGTCTATGTATTCACAAATGTACTAAGTTCCCGGTTAATACAATTCTAGCATGAATAATAAACATTTATCATGATATAAGGAAATATAAATAACAACTTTATTATTGCCTCTAGGGCATATTTCCTTCATGTATTACCATGAAAAAATAGCGTATGTGCTTGTACTTTGGGCCGTCGAACATTCTGTTTGAATGAAGTAGAAGAGAAGGAATGTGTATGAGGAACGGTACGAGTGGACGCGCATCAGATGCTGTCACGCACATTAGGAGCTCGATTCGGTTCAGGTTCTTCCTGATTTTGTTTCCTTTATTTCCTAACCCTTTTCAACCTATCGTAAATCGAAATTACCTGCGAGCTTAACCTCTTATATACTGTTCTGGTGCCTCCTTTCTCTCCATAACTAACAAAACTAATCAAGTAAAAGTTTTCTTGAGCTTGAGTGTTGGGACACCATGGCACATTCATGGGACGAGAGGCAAACCTCTTATAAAGAGTAAGGAGACCGAGAGCTTGAGAGTCGTGACTCACCAAATGGCTCCAAGAAGGAGAGGGTAAATCGCATGGAGAGTTGTGGGTATTCATCAGAGAGGAACCAAGAGAGGTGCTCTTTAGGAAGGAAGGAGAGGAGAAAGAAGAAGGAAACAAGACTCCAGAGGCAATCCCTATCGAATTCATCAAGCTCGTCGGCACCGGTAATTGCCTCAACTTTATTAAGATCACTCCAACCCCTGTGGCAAGTTGTGGCTTCCAGGGCTGCACTATTCGTGATCTGCTGGAAGGGTCGTAGGAGATTAATCCCATGGAACTCTAGGAACACACCATTAGAGTGGGCATCACCGTTGGACCCCCCGAGGAAGAAGTTCCTTGAGCATCATGACTACATCCCCGTTCAACATCGCGCTCGTCTACCCGATGTACAATCTACTATTTTTTATCGAAAGGGTTTCCCCAGCTCCATTTTATTGAAAAAATGGAGCACATCATCCAGGATAGTTTAAAGATCTTAGTCCTACCCAGAGTAGCAGTGCCAGGAAAGAAATTTATGACAATAACAACAACATAAGCCACGCAGGGCAAAAGATGATATGATAACCCACAAGTATAGGGGATCACAACAGTTTTCAAGGGTAGAGTATTCAACCCAAATTTATTGATTCGACACAAGGGGAGCCAAAGAATATTCTCAAGTATTAGCAGTTGAGTTGTCAATTCAACCACACCTGGAAACTTAATATCTGCAGCAAAGTGTTTCGTAGCAAAGTAATATGATAGTAGTGGTAACGGCGGTAAAAGGTAACGGTAGAAAAACTAATATTTTTGGTGTTTTGTAGTGATGACAACAATAGCAACGGAAAAGTAAATAAGCGAAAAACAATATATGGAAAGCTCGTAGGCAATGGACCGGTGATGGAGAATTATGCCAGATGCGGTTCATCATGTAACAGTCATAACCTAGGGTGACACAGAACTAGCTCTAGTTCATCAATGTAATGTAGGCATGTATTCCGAATATAGTCATACGTGCTTATGGAAAAGAACTTGCATGACATCTTTTGTCCAACCCTCCCGTGGTAGCGGGGTCCTATTGGAAACTAAGGGATATTAAGGCCTCCTAAATAGAGTACCGGACCAAAGCATTAACACATAGTGAATACATGAACTCCTCAAACTACGGTCATCACCGGTAAGTATCCGGATTATTGTCACTTCGGGGTTAACGGATCATAACACATAATAGGTGACTACAGAATTGCAAGATAGGATCAAGAACTCTCATATATTGAAGAAAACATAATAGGTTCGGATCTGAAATCATGGCACTCGGGCCCTAGTGACAAGCATTAAGCATAGCAAAGTCATAGCAACATCAATCTCAGAACATAGTGGATACTAGGGATCAAACCCTAACAAAACTAACTCGGTTACATGATAAATCTCATCCAACCCATCACCGTCCAGCAAGCCTACGATGGAATTACTCACGCACGGCGGTGAGCATCATAAAATTGGTGATGGAGGAAGGTTGATGATGACGATGGCGACGGATTCCCCTCTCCGGAGCCCCGAACGGACTCCAGATCAGCCCTCCCAGGAGAGTTTAGGGCTTGGCGGCAGCTCTGTATCGTAAAACGTGATGAATCCTTCTCCCTCGTTATTTTCTCCCCGAAAGTGAATATATGGAGTCCAGGTTGAGGTTGGTGGAGCGTTAGGGGGCCCACGAGGCTGGGGTCTCGCCCAGTGGGGTAGGGCGCGCCCCCACCCTCATGGACATGTGGTGCCCCCCTGACATGGATCTTCCTTCTAGTATTTTTATATATTCCAAAATAATTCTCTATTGATTTTCAGGTCATTCCGAGAACTTTTATTTCTGCACAAAAATAACACCATGGCAATTCTATTGAAAACAGCGTCAGTCCGGGTTAGTTCCATTCAAATCATGCAAGTTAGAGTCCAAAACAAGGGCAAAAGTGTTTCGAAAAGTAGATATGACGGAGATGTATCAACTCCCCCAAGCTTAAACCTTTGCTTGTCCTCAAGCAATTCAGTTGATAAACTGAAAGTGATAAAGAAAAACTTTTACAAACTCTGTTTGCTCTTGTTGTTGTAAATATGTAAAGCCAACATTCAAGTTTTTAGCAAATATTATGAGCTAACCATATTCACAATAACATTTTGGTCTCATGTTTACTCATATCATTGGCATAATCAACTAGAGAGCAATAATAATAAATCTCGGATGACAACACTTTCTCAAAACAATCATGATATGCTATAACAAAGTGGTATCTCGCTAGCCCTTTCTGGGACCGCAAAACATAAACGCAGAGACCTTTAAAGATCAAGGAATGACTAGACATTATAGTTCATGGTAAGAGAGATCCAGTCAGGTCATACTCAATGTAAACTAACAGTAATGGATGCAAATGACAGCGGTGCTCTCCAACTGGTGCTTTTTAATAAGAGGATGATGACACAGCATAAAAGTAAATAGATATATAGGCCCTTCGCAGAGGGAAGCATGGATTTGTAGAGGTGCCAGAGCTCGGTTTTGAAATAGATATGAATAATATTGTGAGCGGTATACTTTCATTGTCAACATAACAACCAAGAGATGGCGATATCTTCCATGCTACACACATTATAGGCTGTTCCCAAACAGAATGGTAAAGTTTATACTCCCCCTCCACCAACAAGCATCAATCCATGGCTTGCTCGAAACAACGAGTGCCTCCAACTAACAAGAGTCCCGGGGGAGTTTTGTTTGTAGTTATTTCGATTTGATTTGCATAAAGCATGGGACTGGGCATCCCGGTGACCAGCCATTTTCTCGTGAGTGAGGAGCGGAGTCCACTCCTCTTGAGAATAACCCACCTAACATGGAAGATACAGACGGCCCTGGTTGATACATGAGCTATTCGAGCATACAAAACAGAATGTTTATTTGAAGGTTTAGAGTTTGGCACATACACATTTACTTGGAATGGCAGGTAGATACCGTATATAGGTAGGTATGGTGGACTCATATGGAATAACTTTGGGGTTTATGGAATTGGATGCACAAGTAGTATTCCCGCTTAGTACACGTGAAGGCTAGCAAAAGACTAGGAAGCGACCAGCTAGAGAGCGACAACAGTCATGAACATGCATTAAAATTAATCAACATTGAATACAAGCATGAGTAGGATATAATGCACCATGAACATAAATATCGTAGAGGCTATGATGATTTTGTTTCAACTACATGAGCGAACATGTGCCATGTCAAGCCACTCGAATCGTTCGGAAGAGGATACCACCCTATCATACCACATCACATCCTCAGTAATAGGAGGGGGGACCTCGGCACTTTTGAACAACACCCTCCAGGCATCTTCATGAGTCATGTCGAAGAGCCTGTTCAGAGTTCGGTGCTGCGCCGGGTCGAACTCCCGCAAGTTGAACCCCCGTTGTTGGCACGGGAGGATCCGGCGGATGAGCATAACTTGGACTATGTTGACAAGCTTGAGCTTCTTGTTCACCATGTTTTGAATACATGTTTGGAGTCCGGTCAGCTCTTCCGAACTACCCCAGGATAGGCCCTTCTCTTTCCATGAGGTGAGCCGCGTGGGGATGCCAGATCGAAACTCGGGGGCTGCCGCCCATACAGGGTCGCGCGGCTCGGCGATGTAGAACCACCCTGATTGCCACCCCTTTATGGTTTCCACAAAGGAGCCCTCGAGCCATGTTACATTGGGCATCTTGCCCACCATGGCACCTCCGCACTCCGCCTGGTGGCCGCCCACCACCTTCGGCTTGACATTGAAGGTCTTCAGCCATAAGCCGAAGTGGGGCTGGATGCGGAGGAAGGCCTCACACACGATGATAAACGCCGACATGTTGAGGATGAAGTTCGGGGCCAGATCATGGAAATCCAGGCCGTAATAGAATATGAGCCCCGGACGAATGGATGGAGAGGGAATCCCAGTCCGCAGAGGAAATGGGTGAGGAATACTACCCTCTCGTGGGGCCTGGGGGTGGGGATGAGCTGCCCCTCATCTGGGAGTCGGTGCGCGATCTCGTCGGGCAGGTATCCGGCTCTCCTCAGTTTCTTGATGTCTCCCTCCGTGACGGAGGAGACCATCCACCTGCCTCCCGCTCCGGACATGGTTGGAGAAGGTTGATGTGGGAAGTGTAGGCTTGGGCGCTAGAGCTCGAGTGTGCGAAAACGGATGAGCAAAGGAGGAAGAAGGCATGGATAGAAAGGTGAATCCTTATCCCTTTATATGGGCGGACGAAGCTAAGCGTCCCCACTTGCCTGGTAAAACTCGCTTATCCCTCAAGCGCCGCAATTGATGGCGTAGTTGGGTTACCCACGCCCGTATTGATGAGAATCCCGCAATAAGGGGACACGATCTCTACTTTGACAAGATGTGTCGAAAAACTGCCTCGCGTTATGTGCGGGGCTGGTTAAAGGGAACGGTTCGAATAATCACCGGGCCATGACATGACGTCATACTGTTAAGACAAGTCAGCAAATTAGATCTGCGAAAATATTATTCTCTCTATGATGGAATGTGGAACTTATTTTGCAGGGTCGGACACTATCCTCGTATTCAAATTCTTCTGTGATGTATTCGGAGAAGGAACCCGCCTTGCAATGCCGAAGACAATACTGCGCATCGGACTCATCATCATTGAAGCCTGGTTCAGGGGCTACTGAGGGAGTCTTGGATTAGGGGGTCTCCGGACAGCCGGACTATCTCCATTGGCCGGACTGTTAGACTATGAAGATACAAGATTGAAGGCTTCATCTCGTGTCCGGATGGGACTCTACTTGGCGTGGAAGGCAAGCTAGGCAATACGGATATGGATATCTCCTCCTTTGTAACCGACCTTATGCAACCCTAACCCTCTCCGGTGTCTATATAAACCAAAGGGTTTTAGTCCGTAGGACAACAACCACAACATACAATCATACCATAGGCTAACTTCTAGGGTTTAGCCTCCCTGATGTCGTGGTAGATCTACTCTTGTACTACCCATATCATCAATATTAATCAAGCAGGACGCAGGGTTTTACCTCTATCAAGAGGGCCCGAACCAAGGAACAATCCCCCAAAGCAGTTTTGTGAGAGGTGCTTTGAGCAAGGAGATCAAAAATGGCAGCAAAATGAGCTTGGACTCGGGTTTGAGCTGGTTAGTGATGTTTGTGGGAGGAAGAAGGAGTGTGTGGTAGCTGGAATAAGTGGAGGGGAGCCACCGTGGGCCCACGAGGCAGGGGGCGTGCCCAGGGGGTAGGCGCGCCCTCCACCCTCGTGGCCAGGTGCTTGATCCCCCTGCTGTGTTCTCAGTGCCAGATATTCTCAAATATTCCAAAAAAATCATATTTAAATTTCAGGGCATTTGGAGAACTTTTATTTTCGAGGTATTTTTTATTGCATGGATAATTCAGAAAACAGATAGAAATTACTATTTTTGCTTTATTTAATATAAATAACAGAAAGTAAAAAGAGGGTACAGAGAGTTGTGTTTTCTAAATTCATCCATCTCATGCTCATCAAAAGGAATCCACTAACAAGGTTGATCATGTCTTGTTAACAAACTCATTTCAAATAACATGGAACCGGAGATTTTTTTAATTACACTAGGTTACGTCAACGGGGATATGCACATCCCCAACAATAAGAATATCATATTTCTTCTTGATAGTAGGAAGAGCAAATTCAAAACCTCAAAAAAAATCGATGGAATTTTTCCAATAGAGTTTATACTATGAACTTGAGGTTGCTTCCTCGGAAAGTGTATCGTATGCTAATTACCATTAACATGCAAAGTGACATTGCCTTTGGTGCAATCAATAACAGCCCCTGCAGTATTCAAAAAGGGTCTTCCAAGAATAATAGACATACTATCGTCCTCAGGAATATCAAGAATAACAAAGTCTGTTAAAATAGTAACGTTTGCAACCACAACAGGCACATCCTCACAAATACCGACAGGTATAGCAGTTTATTTATTAGCCATTTGTAAAGATATTTCAGTAGGTGTCAACTTATTCAAATCAAGTGTACGATATAAAGAGAGAGGCATAACACTAACACCGGCTCCAAGATCACATAAAGCAGTTTTAACCTAGTTTATTTTAATGGAGCATGGTATAGTTGGTACTCCTGGATGTATTCCACCCTTAAAAGTATAATTAGCAAGCATGGTGGAAATTTCAGCTTTCGGTATCTTTCTTTTATTAGGAACAATATCTTTCATGTACTTAGCATAAGGGTTCATTTTGAGCATATTAGTTAATCGCATACGCAAAAAGATAGGTCTAATCATTTCGGCAAAGCGCTCAAAATCTTCATCATCCTTTTTCTTGGATGGTTTACGAGGAAAAGGCATGGGTTTTTGAACCCATGGTTCTCTTTCTTTACCGTGCTTCCTAGCAACAAAATATCTCTTATCGTAACGTTGATTCTTTGATTGTGGGTTATCAAGATCAACAAAGGGTTCAATCTCTACATCATTATCATTGCTAGGTTGAGCATCAACATGAACATCATTATTAACATTATCACTATGTTCATGCTCATTACCAGATTGTGTTTCAGCATCAGAAATAGAAATATCATTGGGATTCTTAGGTGTGTCATCAACAGGTTCACTAGAAGCATCCAAAGTCCTATCATTTTTCTTTTTCTTCCTCTTAGAAGGACTACGTGCATCAATATTAGTTCTCTGAGAATCTTGCTCAATTCTCTTAGGATGGCCCTCAGGATACAAAGGTTCCTGAGTCATTTTACCACCTCTAGTCATAACTCTAACAACATTATCATTTTTCTTACTATTCAATTCATTGAGCAAATCATTTTGAGCTTTAAGTACTTGTTCTACTTGAGTGGTAACCATAGAAGCATGTTTACTAATAAGTTTAAGTTCACCTTTAATATTAGCCATATAATCACCCAAGTGTTCAAGCATATCAGCATTGCATTTTAATTCTCTACCAAAATAAGCACTTAAGTTTTCTTGCTTCACCATAAAGTTATCAAACTCATCTAAGCATGGGCTAGCAAAGTTAGTAAATGGGATTTCAGCTTTATCATATCTATAGAGAGAATTTACCTTTACTACCTGTGTCGGGTTATCAAAACCATGTATTTCTTCAATAGGCGGTAAATTAAGACCATGTATTTCTTAAATGGGAGGTAAATTCTTAACATCTTCAGCTTTTATACTATTTTCTTTCATACATTTCCTTGCCTCTTGCATATCTTCAGGACTGAGAAATAGAATACCCCTTTTCTTCGGAGTTGGCTTAGGAGTTGGTTCAGGAATTGGATCAGGATGTGTCCAATTATTTTCATTAGTCAACATATTATTCAATAGAATTTCAGCTTCATCTGGTGTTCTTTTCCTGAAAACACAACCAGCACAATTATCCAGGTGGTCTCTGGAAGCATCGGTTAGTCCATTATAAAACATATCAAGTATTTCATTTTTCTTGAGAGGATGATCAGGCAAAGCATTAAATATTTGGAGAAGCCTCCCCCAAGCTTGTGGGAGACTCTCTTCTTCAATTTGCACAAAATTATATATTTCCCATAAAGCAGCTTGTTTCTTATGAACGGGGAAATATTTAGCAGAGAAGTAATAAATCATACCCTGGGGACTACGCACACAACCAGGATCAAGAGAATTAAACCATATCTTAGCATCACCCTTTAATGAGAACGGAAATATCTTAAGGATATAATAATAGCGAGTTTTCTCATCATTAGTGAACAGGGTGGCTATGTCATTTAATTTAGTAAGATGTGCCACAACAGTTTCAGATTCATAACCATAGAAAGGATCGGATTCAACTAAAGTAATTATCTCAGGATCAACAGAGAAATCATAATCCTTATCAGTAACAAAGATAGGTGAAGTAGCATAAGCAGGATCATATTTCATTCTAGCATTCAAATTTTTTTGTTTCAGCTTAACTAATAATTACTTAAGATCACTCCTATCATTGCAAGCAAGAAAATCTCTAGCGGTTTCTTCATCCATAACATAGCCCTCAGGCACAACAGGTAATTCATATCTAGGGGGAGAGTCTTCATCATCACTTTCATCAATATTATCAGTTTCAATAATTTTATTCTCTCTAGCCCTAGCAAGTTGTTCATCAAGAAATTCACCAAGTGGCACAGTAGTATCAAGCATAGAAGTAGTTTCATCATAAATATCATGCATAGCATAAGTGGCATCATCAATAACATGCGACATATAAAATGAATAGCAGGTGTAGGTGAATCAAGTGCAGAGCTAGATGGCAGTTCCTTACCTCCCCTCGTAGTTGAGGGATAAATCTTGGTTCTTGGATCTTTCAAGTTCTTCATAATGATAAGAAGATATAAATCCCAAGTGACTCAAAGAATAGAGCTATGCTCCCCGGCAACGGCGCCAGAAAATTGTCTTGATAACCCACAAGTATATGGGATCGCAACAGTTTTCGAGGGTAGAGTATTCAAACCAAATTTATTGATTCGACACAAGGGGAGCCAAAGAATATTCTCAAGTATTAGCAGCTGAGCTGTCAATTCAACCACACCTGGAAACTTAATATCTGCAGCAAAGTGTTTAGTAGCAAATAATATGATAGTAGTGGTAACGGTGGTAAAAGGTAACGGTAGCAAAAGTAATATTTTTGGTGTTTTGTAGTGATGATAACAATAGCGACGGAAAAGTAAATAAGTGAAGAACAATATATGGAAAGCTCGTAGGCAATGGATCGGTGATGGAGAATTATGCCGGATGCGGTTCATCATGTAACAATCATAACCTAGGGTGACACAGAACTAGCTCCAGTTCATCAATGTAATGTAGGCATGTATTCCGAATATAGTCATACGTGCTTATGGAAAAGAACTTGCATGCCATCTTTTGTCCTACCCGCCTGTGGCAGCGGGGTCCTGTTGGAAACTATGGGATATTAAGGCCTCCTTTTAATAGAGTACCAGACCAAAGCATTAACACATAGTGAATACATGAACTCCTCAAACTATGGTCATCACTGGTAAGTATCCCGATTATTTTCACTTCGGGGTTAACGGATCATAACACATAATAGGTGACTATAGACTTGCAAGATAGGATCAAGAACTCTCATATATTGATGAAAACATAATAGGTTCAGATCTGAAATCATGGCACTCAGGCCCTAGTGACAAGCATTAAGCATAGCAAAGTCATAGCAACATCAATCTCAGAACATAGTGGATACTAGGGATCAAACCCTAACAAAACAAACTCGATTACATGATAAATCTCATCCAACCCATCACCGTCCAGCAAGCCTACGATGGAATTACTCATGCATGGCGGTGAGCATCATGAAATTGGTGATGGAGGAAGGTCGATGATGATGATGGCGATGGATTCCCCTCTCCGAAGCCCCGAACGGACTCCAGATCAGCCCTCCCGAGAGACTTTAGGGCTTGGCGGAGGCTCCGTATTGTAAAACGCGATGAGTCCTTCTCCCTGATTTTTTTCTCCCTGAAAGTGAATATATGGAGTCCAGGTTGAGGTCGATGAAGCGTCAGGGGGCCCATGAGGCAGGGGCGCGCCAAGGGGGGTAGGGCGCACCCCCACCCTCGTGGATAGGTGGTGGCCCCCCTGACATGGATATTCCTTACAATATTTTTTATATATTCCAAAATAATTCTCCATTGATTTTTAGGTCATTCCAAGAACTTTTATTTCGGCGCAAAAATAACACCATGGAAATTATGCTGAAAACAGCGCCAGTCCGGGTTAGTTCCATTCAAATCATGCAAGTTAGAGTCCAAAACAAGGGCAAAAGTGTTTGGAAAAGTAGATACGACGGAGACGTATCATGATACTATAGTCTAGCCAAGGCAGAAGTAGGCCCTCGTTTTACATGTTGTACCCATCTGGCGGAATCATCCTAAATGAGCCCTGAGAAAGAAACCACCTAGTCTCCCCACCGCATCAGCTTCGGTCTTCACTTCTAGGCGACGCGCGGCAGTTCTCCTCTTCGATGGTCCAGCAGCAAGAGACAGCACCCACTACAAGAAATATGTCAACTTTTGACCCTCACTATTGGGCGCTAAAAGGTCATAGTTTTTCATTTGCGACCTTTTTGTGACCAAAAATAGAAGATCAAAAGCTGGCGGTCGTAAACTGAAATTAGTGACCTTCTTTGTGATATGTAAAAGGTCGTTGGTTCCACGACCAAATTTTTTGTCACTAGAAATGTCCTTAGGCCACGTAGGCATCCAGCATGGCAAGCTGATGTGGCACAAGAATCAGCCCGGTCCGATTCGGCGTTTTACATGGGCCGAGCCCAACAATTCGGCCTTTGTAATGTATTTTTCCTGTTATTTTTTGCTAGCTACATGGGCCTAGCCCAGCGATTCGGCGTTTTTTTCTTGGCCATTGCCTTTTATAGTACATTTTTTTCACCCTCAACCCTTTTATAGTCCATTTCTGTTTTGGGCCTCGGCCTTTTTACATCCCATCTACTTTTTGGGCCTTGGCCTTTTCGTTTGTCACACTGGCCATCTTTCTATTTCTCACACTTCCACAATAAACAAATGAAAAATATTTCAAATGGCAAGAGAACATATGAAACTGTAAAATGATAGCCAATATTAGCACCAAATATGCTAACTACTGTACAAATACGAAATTATAGTATTTACAATAGTGTTCATACAACCAGATATGCTGGCTACTATAGAACATAACTAGCACTACATTATTACTCGCTACTCTTTACTTTGTCGGGCTTCAAGCTTCTTCAAATTTCTTCAGCCCAGAGCTCCTGTAAAGAGAGGTAACACCACACTTTTAGAGCTAGATCAAGGCACAAAATGTTTACTTGGTTGGGTCATGCTGCAACAATCACATAGAAGCATAATTATAAGTACAAATACACCAATCATCTCAGTTCAAGCAAATCATCTATAATAGCAAAGCATGAAAAAGGAAGCAGCACATGGCAGCAATGTTTACAACATCTCAGTCGATGACTTCAAATAGGAATAATGTATACAAGTATAATACAAAAATATGAGAAACTATCACAGTATAGAAATGGTATCACGGATATATATATAGCTAACTCAATGACAGAATGAAATATTTTGCTCAATGTATGGAACTCAAAGAACTTTTCTGGTTAGTCACTGACATCGTGCATTTTAACTTCAATAACTGTAGAAATTAGATAGTATATGAAGGCAATATTCCAAAGATATATCTCTCTCAAACATATAGAGTACAACTGAAGCAAATGCAGCTGCTCTTGCTGATATATCTCACTAGACATGGTCTTGCTAACTTACTATGTTAACACAGACTAATTCGAGTGAACCAGCTAATTCTAGTTCATCCACGGATCACACAACGAAAGAATGCATCAAGGTTTGAAGACAGTACTATGTACATCCTACAACACCGAACCAGCACAACAAAACCGAAGACCATGCAACCAATGAGCTGCAGCTGCGGCACTGAATTAGGAGCAGAAGAAACCGAGCTTTGTGCCATATGCAGCTAGCAAGCATAAATAAAGGGGCGAACATGGAAAGCAAGATACCTTGATCTGGTACAGCTTGAGCCATGCCGACCAGCATCAGTTACTTTGCCGGGTACCTAGCATCCTCAGTGATGGGGATGACATTGGTCCTCTTCGTGGCCATGTTGACAAGATCCCTACCACTCCGGTGAGAGAACTCAACGGCATACACCAACCCAGTCTGCAAAGTGACAAGACTTCGTTAAGACAACTCACATTAAGCAGCATTCACTTGAAATACACAAAGGAAATAGCGACGAGATCTCACCGGTCCAACAATGTCAGACACATGAGACATGGTTGTTCCAAAGGCAGCTCCGAGGTACAGCACACGTGTTCCAGGAGCCTGAACCAAGAACCACAAAGTCAGCTACTACAACAATGGTTCCAGTCTGAATTACATCCTTGACAAAACAAGGTATTCAAACAATCCAGAATGCAAGCGGAGGCACAAAAAGAACTTACAATCCAGATGTTGTCCACACCATCGAGCACAGCAGCAGCCAGCTCGGATCTGAAGGGGTTCCACACCCTATACTCAACCTTGGATCCATCCTCATTCTGTACAATTAACAAAACAACAATAAACATCAGTCTACTTCATCTGTAGAACAGTCACGGACATCAATTCAAATTAGCACCAATAAGTGCATCTCTCAGCCAAGACGGGTGCATCGCAAGTTTACAAGGAAAGAACTTATAATGAAAACATCTTTGCTTACTCCCCTGGATGGATAGGAATAATGCAACCAAGGCCTAAGTACCTAACTACTAGTATCTACTAACGACATATATAGATAGCAAGATATATGCATACCGCATACCAGATACAGCGTATAATGATCAAACTAATGTATAACAATTACATTATTATCTATTTAAGTTTTTATGTGGTACAAACAAACTCCAGAATGCCACAATGCCACAATGCCATAGAGAAGAGAACAGAAACATGCCACACGCGTAACATAACTGCTTTCCCACCTGATAGGCTGATACTGCAACCAGAAGTAGGATTACCTAGTGGAAGCATGTGTCCGATCTACCCATGTTGTCTAAATTGTTTAATAGGGGTCGTTGTCAGTGTCAAAACCGACGGATCTTGGGTAGGGGGTCCCGAACTATGCGTCTAGGCCGGATGGTAACAGGAGGCAAGGGACACGAAGTTTTACCCAGGTTCGGGCCCTCTTGATGGAGGTAAAACCCTACGTCCTGCTTGATTAATATTAAAGATATGGGTGTTACAAGAGTAGATCTACCACGAGATCAGAGAGGCTAAACCCTAGAAGCTAGCCTATGGTATGATTGTATGTTGTGATTATTGTCCTACAGACTAAAACCCTTCCGTTTATATAGACACCGGAGAGGGTTAGGGTTACACAAGGTCGGTTATAAAGGAGGAGATATCCATATACGTATTGCCTAGCTTGCCTTCCACGCCAAGTAGAGTCCCATCCGGACACGAGACGAAGTCTTCAATCTTGTATCTTCATAGTCTAATAGTCCAGCCAATGGAGATAGTCCGGCTTTCTGGAGACCCCCTAATCCAGGACTCCCACTGTAGCTCCTGAACCAGGCTTCAATGACGAAGAGTCCGGTGCACATTTGTCTTCGGCATTGCAAGGCGGGTTCCTTCTCCGAATACATCACAGAAGAATTTGAATACGAGGATAGTGTCCGACCCTGCAAAATAAGTTTCACATTTCACCGTAGAGAGAATAATGTTTTCACAGATCTAATTCGCTAGCTTGTTTTGGCAACATGACGTCATGTCATGGCCCGATGATTATTTGAACTGTTTCTTTTAACCAGCTCCGCACATAACGCGAGGCAGTTTTTCGACACGTCTTGTCAAAGCAGAGATCATGTCCCCTCATTACGGGATTCTCATCAATACGGGCGTGGGTAACCCAACCGCGCCATCAATTGCGGCGCTTGGGGGATAAGCGAGTTTTACCAGGCAAGTGGGGACGTTTAATTTTGTCCGCCCATATAAAGGGATAAGGATTCACCTTTCTATCCACGCCTTCTTCCTCCTCTGCTCATCCGCTCCCGCACACTCGAGCTCTAGCGCCCAAGTCCTCACTTCCATCTCAACCTTCTCCAACCATGTCCGGAGCGGGAGGCAAGTGGATGGTCTCCTCCGTCACGAAGGGAGACGTCAAGAAACTGAGGAGAGCCGGATACCTGCCCGACGACATCACGCACCGGCTCCCAGATGAGGGACAGCTCATCCCCACCGCCGAGCCCCATGAGAGGGTGGTATTCCTCACCCATTTCCTCTGCGGACTGGGATTCCCTCTCCATCCCTTCGTCCGGGGGCTCATGTTTTATTACGGCCTGGATTTCCACGATCTAGCCCCGAACTTTATCCTCAACATCTCGGTGTTTATCGTCGTGTGTGAGGCCTTTCTCCGCATCAAGCCCCACTTCGGCTTATGGCTGAAGACCTTCAATGTCAAGCCGAAGGTAGTGAGCGGCCGCCAGGCGGAGTGCGGAGGCGCCATGGTGGGCAAGATGCCCAACATCACATGGCTCGAGGGCACCTTCGTGGACACCATAAAGGGGTGGCAATCAGGGTGGTTCTATATCACCGAGCCGCGTAACCCCGCATGGGTAGCGGCCCCCGAGTTCCGATCTGGCATCCCCATGCGGCTCACCTCCTGGAAAGAGAAGGGCCTGTCCTGGGGTAATTCAAAAGAGCTGACCGGAATCCAGTCATGTATTCAGAACATGGTGGACAAGAAGCTCAAGCTTGTCAACATAGTCCAGGTTATGCTCGTCTGCCGGATACTCCCATGCCAACAACGGGAGTTTACCTTGTGGGAGTTCAATCCGGCGCAGCACCGAACTCTGAACAGGCTCTTCGATACGACTCATGAAGATGCCTGGAGGGTGCTGTTCAAGAGCGCCGAGGTCCCTCTCCCCATTACTGAGGATCGCGGATTCAGCGCGAAGCGCCACGCCAGTGCAGTAAGTTGTTTTATCTTTTACATGATACTTGTTTTCTATATAGATTGACTCTATGCGGGATCTAAACTCCCGTAATTTTGTCAAGACTGGCAGAAGATGGCCGGACAGATCGACTGTCCGGCTCCATTGCCCGAAGGCCCCGTAGATGCTCTTCTGACGAAGATGCTGACTCCGGCCCCTTATAAGGTGCCGGAGAAGACCAAGAAGGCCAAGGGAGCTCGAAAGAGTTCCCGTCGCCAGGCGTCGTTGGACTGACCGTCCGATGACTCTGCGGCGCACTCTTCCCCCGAAGACGAGGAAGATGAAGAAGAGGCTCCCCCACCGACTGGGAGAGACAAGAAAAGGGAGGCCGCCCCAACTGGGGAGGCCGGAGGGTCCAAGAAGGGAAGGACGCTCCTTCCGGACAGCTCCACCGCCGTCGACGAAAGTGAGGACGAGTGGTTTCCCAGGGCCAAGCCCCAGGGGAGATCGTAAGTATTCGGATACCAAAGTAACCCATAGGATTCCTTTGTCGCATTGCTTTCCCTAACGCCGAACTCAATTGTGCAGGCCGCCCCGAGCCAATATCGAGGTATCCTCGGACGGCTCCCTGGGCTCGTCGGAGACGGATAGCGATCCAGTCCCGACTGCCACCTCCTCTCATCCAGCTGATGATGCCGAGGTGCTGTCTCAAGAGGCACCAGATCGAGGGGGGACAGTCCCGGAGGCGCCTCAAGGCAACCTTCCGGACTCTGGGAGCCGAGGGGACAGGGTCCCCGAGAGCTCCGAGTTCAGCCCTCAGCCGAACACCGCGCCGGACCCTCCAACGGATCTGAGCTCGGGCAGGCGGTCCCCTTCTAAGGAGGGTGAGACACCTGTGCCGGTGACCTCTGTCCATCCAGAGGCGCCGGACACTATGTTGGAAGCGCTTCGAAGCGCTTCCATCAAGGAGGAGCACCACACTATCATGAGTGCAGTGATCCAGAAGGTTCAGTACGCCAAGAGCTTCAAGGTAAGTGTTTTAAAATGTAGTAGAAATATTACTGCATAGACAGTAGCCCCTGATGCTTTGTTCGGTGTTCACAAAGAAAAGCCGAACAGAGGATCAAATAATATCGCAGGAGTCTAATATAAGTATGTTAATATGCATATGCAGGGTTCGCTGCTGGCGTCCGCCGCACTAACTGCGGAGGTCGCCGTACTGAAGGAGGCCCTCGAGGGGTCCCAGAAAGAGCTTGGCCTTGCTAAGAGACAGCTCGAGGAGAACAAGGGTAAGTAATACCCCGTCTGTAGATGAGAAAAAGAACGCGATTGCTAAATGACAGGATCATTGTATGTTTGCCAGGGGCCATGACTGAGGTAGCGACCCTGAAGCAAGCGTTGTCCCAGGCCGAAGAAAAGGCAGCCCAGGAGCGCACCGAGCAAGAGAGGCACGAGGCTCGGGTGGGCGAGGTGCAGCAAGAGCTCCATGCTCTTGTGACAAAGCACGAGGTGTTGGAGCTTGACTTGAAGACGAGAGAGTCTGAGCTTGCCGCGGCCCATGAGAGCGCGAAGAGTGCCAAGGCCGAGGCCCATAAGGCCCTTCACGAGATCAACGCGATGAAGAAGATAGCGGCGGGTAAGGCTTTCTATATGCAAAGCAAGCATGTAAAGGTGAATTACCGATTACTTACCTGAATCCGGAGCTCTTCAGGAGCATTCGTAGATTTGCCCCGCAGTGTGTCCGATGCCGCACTATTCTACCAGGCCGAGGACAGAAGCTCGACAGAGAAGCTGTTCTGGTCTCAATATGCTGAGTCCGAACATCCGGTGCCAATGAGCGACCAGCTGAAGCAGATGGCCGAGCTACATAAGGCGGCCGATCAGGCCATGAAGGGCTTCATAGTCCGGTTGTGGCCTGGCGACGCCCTTCCGAACAGCTTCTTCGGACTGGTGAGGCGGCTTGTGGATGCCTGCCCACGGCTGGAGGTCGTCAAGCGATCCGTCTGCATTGAAGGTGCACGCCGGGCCTTCGCTCATGTAAAAACGCAGTGGGTCAAGCTAGATGCCGTGAAGCTGATCAAGGAGGGGCCGCCGGAGGGCAAGGAGCACCGCCACCCCGAGATGTACTACGCGGGTGTTCTGCTGGGTGCCCGTCTTATCGCGGATGAGTGTTAACAAAATGTAATATTTGAATGAGACTTGCTCGTTTTGTCCTGTATGTATGAAAACTTGTATCGTTTTCGCTATGCAACGCTTGTGTGAATTTAAAATATTACCTTCTGTTTGGCTGTTTATCCAAACTGAGAGATGGCTAGTCCTCGGCTTCTGCCCCCATGCCACGAGTGCCGGGGTGTTCGGGATAAACCTGAGCACTCTTGTTCTTTTGGGTCCTTCGAGGGAGGTGCTCAGCACAACGAACAAGGCAACCGGACTAATAATGCTTTATCACTCTCACTTAGCCATAGAATTCTATAATTTTAAATTTCGGCGAAGCCCCTGGTATTCAGAAGGCCGAATTCGGGGCGCCTGTAAGCCGGATGGAGCCGGCCCCTCGCCCTAAGCGGCATAAGTCTTTAGGTACTCGAAAAACCTCACCGAACAGCGACCAGTCTCTCGCCTTATCATGACAGTCAGTTTTAGCTTTCTCTACTGAGGTGCTCGGCCCAGCAGAACCGGGGCAGAATCACAGTAGTTCTCCTAGCGCTACCTTAGCCGATAGAGCGGATCGTAAGGTACCAAAACATTGGAGCCGGGCAAACCCAACATTTGACCAAAGACATGATTCAGAGATGATGCATATAATGCTATAAGTTCGGGGTGCCGCACTTGTGAAAGTGTTCGGACTTTTCACACCATATTGTGGGTACATAAGCCCCTGGTGCATCGGCCGTACCAGAGTGTATGGTTGCTAGGCGTTATTAATGAACACATAGATATGTATATATATATAACAAAAATGCGATAATAGTCGTAATATCATGTATTGTATATTAAAAAATTGCATTAAAGCAGAGTGATACAGATAGTGTAATAAGAAAAAGAGCAGGACTATGTCCCTTCCAAGGGCGAGCTGAGGAATTATATGAAATTTGTAATCCACTTGGGAATTCCATATTTGTCGGCCTCCTTGGTTGCTATATCATGTGTTCAGCAATAGAGCTGCCGGACAGTTTTTCCAGAGATTGAAGTCCTGAAAGAAAAAGAAAAATAACCAAACGGGAAGCCCCTGGTGCGGTTTAGGCCGTGTTTTGGGGCGTGCCATAGTTGTGCCCCCTTCCCAACCTGTTCCCATGGTATTTTTAATGCGTAATTATGTACGCGCGGCACGAACAACGCCGTTGGGCTAGGATTGGGGTGGCCGCCGTATTGCTATGCGAGCTCAGATCGCGCCAGGCGGTCTGTTTGCCGATTGCCTCGAGCGCGCTTGGAGGTGTCCAGGCTTTGAAACGCCGATCTGGTAGATTGCCTTGAGAGGCTGCTTTGCACTTCTGCTACGAGGGCCGCGGTATGCTCCTCTGTCCGGAGGGAGCGCTCTGTGTTTCCATTGACTGTAATAACTCCGTGAGATCCTGGCATCTTGAGCTTGAGGTATGCGTAATGTGGTATCGCATTAAATCTAGCAAATGCGGTTCGTCCGAGCAGCGCGTGATAACCACTGCGGAACGAGACTATATCGAAGATTAACTCTTCGCTTTGGAAGTTATTCAGGAATCCGAAGACCACTTCCAGTGTAATTGAACCTGTGCAGTGGGCCTCTACGCCTGGAATGACGCCTTTAAAGGTCGTTTTTGTGGGTTTGATCCTTGAGGGGTCTATACCCATTTTGCGCACTGTGTCCTGATAAAGCAGGTTCAGGCTGTTGCCGCCGTCCATAAGGACTCGAGTGAGGTGAAATCCGTCAATGATTGGGTCTAGGACGAGTGCGACGAATCCGCCATGATGGATACTAGTGGGGTGGTCCCTGCGATCGAAGGTGATCGGACAGGAGGACCAAGGGTTGAACTTTGGGGCGACTGGCTCTAACGCATATACGTCCCTGAGCGCATGCTTCCGCTGCCTCTTGGGGATGTGGGTTGCGTATATCATGTTCACCGTCCGCACTTGCGGGGGAAACCTCTTCTGTCCTCCAGTGTGCGGCTGCCGGGGTTCTTCCTCATCATCACTATGCGGCTCCTTGTCCGTGTTTTCGGCAATTAACTTGCCGGCCTGCTTGAACACCCAACAATCCCTGTTGGTGTGATTGGTTGGCTACTCTGGGGTGCCGTGTATTTGACACGAGCGATCGAGTATACGGTCCAAGCTGGACGGACCCGGCGTACTTTGTTTGAATGGCTTTTTCCACTGACCGAGTTTAGAGCCTTTGAATCCGGCATTGACTGTCGTATCCTCGGTACTTTCGCCGTTAATGCGGCACTTATGCTTGTTGCGACGTGACCTGCTGTTGCCGTCCTTGGTATCTAAGGTACCATGGTTCTTTGATATGTTGTTACTGCGAGCCAACCAGCTGTCTTCTCCCGCACAAAAGCGGGTCATGAGCGTCGTGAGGGCTGCCATAGATTTCGGCTTTTCCTGACCAAGGTGCCGGGCTAGCCACTCGTCTTGGATGTTGTGCTTGAAAGCCGCTAAGGCCTCCGCATCCGGACAGTCGATGATTTGATTTTTCTTTGTAAGGAACCGAGTCCAGAATTGCTTGGCCGACTCTTCTGGCTGCTGAATTATGTGGCTCAAGTCATCGGCGTCTGGTGGTCGCACATAAGTGCCCTGAAAGTTGTCGAGGAATGCGGCTTCCAGATCTTCCCAACAGCTAATGGAGTCCACTGGCAAGCTAGTAAGCCAATGCCGCACTGGTCCTTTGAGTTTTAGTGGCAGGTATTTGATGGCATGTAAGTCATCACCGCGGGCCATGTGGATGTGGAGGAGGAAGTCCTCAATCCATACTGCGGGATCTGTTGTGCCGTCGTATGATTCAATGTTTACAGGTTTGAAACCTTCTGGGAATTGATGTTCCATTACTTCTTCTGTGAAGCATAAGGGGTGTGCGACGCCTCTGTATTGGGCTATATCACAACACAGCTCGAATGGGTCCTGCCCGCTGTGTTCAGCCCGGCCGGATTTGGTTTTACTGTATCCGGCGTGACGTTTATCGTCTCGTAGAGTGGTGCGCCCTCATGATCCATAGATCGATCTTGAATGCTTTGCTTTGTCCTCCAATATGTCTCACAGGTCTGGCGTATCTCCCCATGCCTTTTTATTTGAATGGTGTTGGGGTGGAGGCTGAGCTTTTGGCGGGAGTGCCTCTCTATCGCGGCCATGAGGTGGCCGATCAGCCGTTTCGTACGCTTCTTCCTCCAGTCGGGGAAGGAACATGCGCCTTGGATAACTCTTGGAGGGACGCTCGAGTTTATATTGCTCGGCCGCGAGGACTTCAGTCCATTTGTCAGCTAGCAGATCTTGGTCAGCTTGAAGCTGCTGCTGCTTTTTCTTTAGGCTATTTGCCGTGGCCATAAGCTTGCGCTTGAAGCGCTCTTGTTCGATGGGATCCTCTGGTACAGCGAATTCATCTTCGCCGAGGCTTACCTCGTCTTCGGAGGGGGGCATGTAATTGTCATCCTCCTCCTCTCCGCCAGCCGCTCTCTTAGGGGAGCTGGCTCCTTCATCCTCCTGCTCTTGCTGGAGGGGATTGTTGTTGTCTTCGGCGCTATCCGGAATGTTATTATCTCCTGTGCCGGTATCACCACTTTTGCTTTGGTGGGACTTAGAGCGGCGCCACTGACGTCGGCGCTTGGGTTGTTTCTTGGAGGGGTCATCCTCCGTTATCTCGTCGCCGTTGCCTTCATTGGGTGTATCCACCATGTATATGTCATACGATGAGGTGGCTGTCCAGTGCCCTGTAGGTGCTGGTTCATGTTCGTCTCCTACATCGTCGTCCATACCGTCGATGTCTTCAGAGTCGAAGTCGAGCATGTCGGTTAAATCATCGACAGTGGCTACAAAGTGGGTGGTGGGTGGGCGTTGAATTTCTTCGTCGTCCGCATCCCAATCCTGTTGACCATAATCTGGTCAGGGCTCTCCTGACAAAGAGAGAGACCTTAGTGAATTCAGAATGTCGCCGAAGGGCGAGTGCTGAAAGATATCCGCGGCGGTGAATTCCATGATCGGCGCCTAATCGGATTAGATTGGCATGGGCGCAGATGGTTCGGGGTCCAGAAGAGAGTCCGGCACCTTGGAGTCACGGGCTGCGCAAAGGATTATGCTGGTGTTCGGCTCGATCGCGTCGAAACTGCAGCCCCTGAGGCGGCATCTGGACACCCGTCCTCGATTGGCGCAGTTGGCTCCGGGCTAGGGGTCGGAGCTCATGCGGGTGCTGCCTCTGGGCTACCGTCCGGTGGCAGAGCTAGGTCATACCCATCGTGACAGTGCGGCGCCCCGACTGTGGCTCGAATCTGTCAAAGATCAAGTCCCCACGGATATTGGTCGTGTAATTCAAACTTCCAAATCTGACCTGATGGACAGGGGCGTAGCTTTCAATCTGCTCCAGTTGGCCAAGCAAGTTGGCCCACAGTGCAAAGCCGCCGAATACGAAAATCTGTCCGGGGAGAAAAGTCTCACCCTGGACCGTATTGCTATCGATGATAGTAGGAGCCATCAAGCCTAACGGCGACGACACAGAGGAACTCTCAATGAAAGCACCAATGTCGGTGTCAAAACCTGCGGATCTCGGGTAGGGGGTCTCGAACTGTGCGTCTAGGCCGGATGGTAACAGGAGGCAAGGGACATGAAGTTTTACCCAGGTTTGGGCCCTCTTGATGGAGGTAAAACCCTACGTCCTGCTTGATTAATATTGAAGATATGGGTGTTACAAGAGTAGATCTACCACGAGATCAGAGAAGCACTACTAGGGAAAACCTTATACACAGAATCTTAGTAGCAGCGCGGCATAAAAACAGGCGCTGCTGCTAAGTAGTAGCAGCGCGGCTACGGAAAGCTCGCTACTGGTGCAAACTTAGCAGTAGCGCGTGACGCTTAAACCGCGCTGCTACAAAAATCCACCGACAGTACACAACGACATAAGTTTACCAGTAGCGCGGCGCCAGGGAGCGCGCTGCTGCTAATGCCATAGTAGCAGCGCGCTTTTTTGTCACCTCGCTGCTGCTAATTTTGAAATTGTGCACAGGGTTGGCCCGTTTAGCAGTAGCGCATCATAGGAAAGCGCGCTGTTGCTATGCTCTTAGCAGCAACGCACTTTCTCTCCCGCGCTACTGCTAAGACGCAGCACCCACCACCTTTTCCACCTCCCCTCCCCTGCCCATCTCCTCTCCTCCCTTTCCCCTACCTCCCACATCCTCCCTCTCTCACTCTTCTTCTTCCTCAATACTTCTCCCCCCATTACTCTCCCTCTTCTACCTACCTTTCTCTCTCTTCATTACTCCTAGCTATAACTACACCACCTCCATTAATTCATCTCCTTTCTCTTTTTCCTCCCCCTCCACTAGTTGAAGTTGTCTCCTCCCAAATTAGCTAGCTAGGTAGATGTAGCATTTAGTTAAGTGACCTATTTGCCCCCTAACTAGATCTTTCTTTGTCAAGAAGAGCTTTGTGCACTTTTGACCTCCCTACATCATCATCTCCACCATGTGCTCGATCTCGAGATAGAGGTGTGATTAATATTTCATGCTTTTGCAAAATGGAAATATATGTTCCTATTTTGTATACACACTTAATTAGCCATTATTATGCATGGGTCCAATGATGTAATATATATATGTTCCTATTTTGTATACACACTTAGCCATTATTATGCAAGGGTCCAATGATGTAATATATATGTTCCTATTATGCTAAGGAAAATAACAAAGGGAAACTAGTTATAGCAGTAGCGCTTTAGTGAAAAAGAGCTATAGCTAGTCAAGGTAGCAGTAGCAGTTTCGGCAGAAAATCGCTATAGCTGCTCGTAATAGTAGTAGCGTGTTTCGTGTAAACGCGCTACTGCTACGTCCACTTAACCCAAAATTCTCCCGCTCCCTGCTTCATCCCGCCTCTTTTCCCCCAAATCCTTACTCTCTCTTCCCCGACCCCGTCGCACCGCCGCGCCCGCCCCCGACCTCGGCGCGCTCACCCCCGACCCCGGCGCGCTCGCCCCCGACCCCGCCGCCCCCGACCCAGGCGCGCT
>NC_041388.1:644145194-644168550 GCF_002162155.2 Triticum dicoccoides | reverse complement strand
CCCTGACCCGTCGGCCCTCGCCTCCCTCCTCTGCTTCCCCCCTCCCAACCTCGACCGTCGTCGGGCCTGCCTCCTCACCCTGCACCCTCTGTAAACCACCCCCTCTCTCTCTCTGCTAGCTAGGGTTAATTTAGTTAGGTTTTAGTTATGTTAATTAGGTTATCTATTTGGTTATGAATTTAGATAGGTTTCAAAATTTGCTGAATTTATATGCAAATTTGAACTAGACATGTGATATGTGGATATGTCATGTTTTGGACATGTCATGTTTTGGTAAATGACCCGAGTTGCCTATGTTACGCCGGAATGTTGATTCATTTCCGTTCCGGTGAATTTCAGGCGCTCGATATGTCCATTTTTTTAGCAAAGGTCATGCCGAAATTTCCCGTGAATAAAGGCATGATTTGTGCTACATAGTTGGCATATCGAGTGCTGGCACATAGATTTCTTTTTATCTCATTTCTCATTTATTCATACTTTTAGAAATAAATAAGGACACTTAATCATAGGAAGCATGTCGAACAACGAAGAAACTAGGCCTTCTGACCAAGATGCAGACGAGATGGATTATGAGGGTGAACAAGACTACCTCGACTTTTTGACCGCTAAGCAAGGTTTGCAGGTCCGCCTCGATGATGGTACTGATGCAGACACCGACACAGACGGCGCCGGCACCGATGGCGGCGCCGAGACCGGTGGGGAAGGTACCACCGGGGAAGATACCGGCGCCGATGCCGGTACCGAAAAGAGGCATAAGAAGCAGAGGATATGAAAACCTAACAAACTAGGGACTAGACGACTTGTGATCACAAAGATGGCACCTGGCAAGTTTGAGCCGTTAGAGCCGGAAGAACCTCGCAAGTGCTATGGGAACCAAGTAGGATGCATCCTATGGGAATGCACGAGCATCAATGACGATGACTTAAGGAGTAAAGAACATTTGACGCAGTTGCTCCTAACGAAGTTGCACAAGAGATTCAAGTTCCCCGATCGGGATGATAACATAGAACAACCGTGGGATGATCCGAAGATGAAAAAGATTAACAATCACGCCATGGGCATGTTCAGCAATGATTTGGCCTCCTGGAAATCTAGGGTGAAACGAGCTATTCGGGCTAAGGAACCCCTGTCCAAGATTCTGTGTGGCGGATCCGCCTTTTTGTGCTACATATGAGCTCTGTCATGAACAGTGAAGAAGTCTCGCAAATCTGTGTGGCGGATCCGTACTACATGCACGAGTCTTTCTTGAGTCTCGGCGACTTTGAGCGTGAAACTGCTAGGGACTACCTCCAAAACTTCATGGTACAGAATAAGGACCGGGAAATTGTCATCGTGCCTTATCATCCAAAGTAAGTAAGTTTCGAACAACCCTTTCATACATTTCAATCATTCCTTCTCTCTCTATGGGGAATAATTTGAGGTGTCTTTTCCCCGCAGCAACGGGCGTGCTGTCCTTATCGTTCTTTATCTGCAAGTCTCCCACGCCGTGTATTTTGACCCTTCGAGAGACTACGAGAAAAAAGACTACACCCACATAATGAATATTCTAGATGATGCTCTCCAAGGCTTCAGCTTTAGAGGTGGCCACATGCAGATTAGGAAACAAAGGAACACGAAAATGGGTTTCGCGCATAAAACTAACTTCTCCTGCATCCAAGTCCCAAAACCAAGCAAGAAGGATGGATTGTACATCCTCCATCTCATGATTCAGTTCAACACGGATCACCAAAAGCTTCGCATGAGAAGCAGAAATGATGATCATATCCACAAGTGGCTAGAATCTCATGGAGAAGCGGATTATAAACATAGAGACGACTTCTTTCGCATCCAAAGTGACATTGCGATGATCATCATGAAAAAAGTCGTCGATGAGAAGGGGATGTTCCACCACGGCCCTATATCGCGAGCTGACGTCCGAACTCGCATAGGCATGCAACGTCTAGACCTCATGCCGTTCAAGAAGCTAGGGTCCATCCTCGATGATATGGAAGGATGGAACTTCTAGTGATTTATGATGCCGATGATGATGATATGTGTCGGTTGAACTTGTATACTATTTGTAGCGATGCAACTTTGTGATGTCCATGATCCCTGCCGAACTTGCGTAACGCTACTTTGTTAGTTTGTGTACGATGACCTGCGTACCTTTAGTTAATTAATTTGCGTATTGTATGTTGCATCTAGTTGCTAACCCTTTATTTTTCGGTGTTCTCTAGTATATTTTGTTGCATATATATGATTGTACATCCTCTTCATGAACATGCATCTCTAACAGGTACCTAGTTTCTTGATGGCGAGATGGAACTGCTATGTCGTGTACAAAGGGAAGGTTCCGGGGGTGTACAACGAGTGGCATGAGTGTCAGGCGCAAGTGAATGGGTTCTCGGACGCCAGCCATAAAGGCTTCAAAAGTAGACAAGAAGGAGAAGCTAGTTACTTGAGGTTCACGCTAGCGCGAGAGAGGACTCGTAACCGCCATCTCATGTACTGCATAGTTCCTCTCTCACTCATAGTGATAGCTCTTCTCGCGTATACCTTTGTTTAGATGGATGATGTTGTAGTTGCAAGTATTCAAGACTTGCATGTATCGCTATATTCGAGATGATGACAAGATACCACTTTGTGTTGGATGATGATTATGACGAGACTATTTGTATGTATATGCTATGATTACATTTGTGGTCTCGCAGGCATTTGTATGTGTATCACGATGACATTTGTATGTGCTAAAGATTCATCTATAAAGCCTGTTCAAATACAAAACAAATATGCTGAAAAAAAACAAAAAACTACTAAAATTAGCAGTAGCGAGTGGAGAAAAGTTAGCAGCAGCGCGGTTGTAGCAGTAGCGCGCACAGGGGAAGCGCGCTATAGCTATTAGCAGTAGCGAGGTTCCTTTAAGCGCGCTGCTGCAACACTTGTGTAGCAGTAGCGCGGGTGGACCAGCGCTACTGCTATACGTTAGCTGTAGCGCCTTATTAGTAGCGCCGGCCCCCGCGCTACTAAAAGGACGAAAACCCGCGCTGCTGCTAGGATTTTCCCTAGTAGTGAGGCTAAACCCTAGAAGCTTGCCTATGGTATGATTGTACGTTGGGATTGTTGTCCTATGCACTAAAACCCTTCGGTTTATATAGACACCGGAGAGGGTTAGGGTTACAGAAGGTCGGTTACAAAGGAGGAGATATCCATATAGGTATTGCCTAGCTTTCCTTCCACGCCAAGTAGAGTCCCATCCGGACACGAGATGAAGTCTTCAATCTTGTATCTTCATAGTCTAACAGTCCGGCCAATGGAGATAGTCCGGCTGTCCGGAGACCCCCTAATCCAGGACTCCCACAGTCGTGGATGGAAGAACTGCAATTAGGATGGAGTCGCGCTGATTTTGCCTAGTGGGGACAACCACTCTAGAACACAAGCTACTAGCAGGCAACTAACTTAGGCAATACATGCCAGGCAACGCCATCAATTACGCACTCACCAATCTCCAATCGACAATTTTCAGCTGACTGAATCAACATAACGAGGCGCGCCACCGCTACATCAAGATCAGCCCCTATGGCCATCGCTGCATATTTCACATGGTATGCAGCTACGCATTAATCTGGCTTCATTTTACCGGTTCTCACAATAGAAGAAGTCTGCCAAGGGGATTCGATCCAAATCCTTCCAAGATAAAACGATCCTACGTATTTCACTTCAAAAATATGCGTGGAGGAGAACATCCAACATTTGGTTTGACCATGGATCTGGCGGCGCGGAGGCGCGGAGGGAGACGGCGCGGGAGCCGCCGCTGCGGGCGGGGAAGCGGACCGAGTTGGTGGGGGCGGAGGGTGAGGGGGAGTCGGAGAGGTGGGGGCGCGCCGTGCCCGGGAGGCGGCCGAGGAGTGGGCGGGTCGTGGGAAGACGACGAACCCGTCCTGCAGTGGGAGGTGGACGACGGTCTCCGAGGTTCGCGCCGCCGTCGTCGTGGTGGCCGGAGACACGGCGTGCAGCGCTGCCACCGCCAACCCTAGGCAAGCCACACGCGCGCCACGGTCCAGCCAGCCCCATGGAGCGTCGCACATCGAAGGATTCGAAGCACGCACACGCGCGCCGGTGAGCAAGCCAGCCATAGTCGCTGGTGGCGACGCCTCTCTCTCTCCGGTGAGACGTGGCCGATCTGAATCGGGGTAGGGGGCAGACGGTGGTCGATCTGAATCGGGGGAGAGGATGAGAGGGCATCGATGGGAGTTATGGTAGGGAGAGATGGTGAGGGGAGGGAGGGATGAGGTCGGCGGTGGTGGGTGAGGAGGACGGCGAGGTCGGAGGAGGTGGCGGCAGGGAGATTGGGAGTGGGGAGGAGGGGTACGATGTGGGGATCTGATCTAGGGTTTGGGCTGCGGGGTTATCTCTTTTTCTTTTTTCTGTAGATAGATGGACGGATGGGTGGATGGATGGATGGATGTGGGATGGAGATAGGGATGGATGGATGGAAGGGCGCCATGTCATCGATCCATGGGAAGAGTTTTGATTGGTTCGAAAAAACAGTGATTTAAAATAGAGCTATTTTGCGAAGCACCTATCAAAAATATTTTGGAAAAGGGTGTCACATAAATTTTCACTCAAGGTAGACCACATTTTATGGATGAGCACTAATTTGTATGCATTTCTGATCTTTGTAGTTATATTTAATTATTTTTCGAGTGTCAAAAATAAGATTTTTTGTGAAGGACCAATAATATATTTGTTGTAAAATTGGACCAAATCAATTTTCTAAAATACTAGGCCATGTTTAATGCACAATTCACTAAATGGTTGGGTGTCAAAAGTTTTAATCCACCTCTGGTGAAAAAGAAAAATTCCCACCAATTCAGCAGGAAGTGAGTCAAATTTGAACTGCAGCTGCCTCATAGTTTCTCTTTATTTTTTCCAAAAATCATTTCTAGGTACATAAGTATCTATTTAATCAGAGAAACACCAAAAAAATTCCAAGATTCAACCACTAGCTACAAACGGTCAAGCCCGCCATTTTGACCGCATTTTGAAACGGGCATAAAAAATTCAAAAAAATCAAAAAATTGGAAAACCTTCGCATTATGTCATTATATATGACCAAGTTTCCAGGAAAAAATAATAAACTTGTAATACGGCAATTATTTTAAAAAAGTGTTCTCAGAAATGAGCTATCATGTGTCGAGATTCATGGCTTTCAAGCCAAATGATCAATCTTATGACCACATTCATGGCATAGTTTGTTCGAATGATCTCATATTGTGCACAAGGGTGCATGTTGGAATGACAAACAATGTTGCCTAAGAAAGTTTTCATTTTCTTTGCACGAAAAAATCATTTTCCATTTTTCGAGTGCCCAAAATGAAGTATTTTTGTGAAGGACCTACCATATATTTGTTGCAAAATTGGACCAAATCAATTTCCTAAAATACTAGGCCATGTTTAATGCACAATTTACAAAATGGTTGGGTGTCAAAAGTTTTGATCCACCTCTGGTGAAAAAGACAAATTCCCGCCGATTCAGTTGGAGGCGGGTCAAATTTGAACTACACCTGCCTCATAGTTTGCTCTTTATTTTTTCCAAAAATTATTTCTAGGTACATAAGTATCTATTTAATGAGAGAAACCCTAAAATTTTTCCAAGATTCAACCACTAGCTAGGAACAATCATGCCCGCCGTTTTGACCGCATTTTGAATCAGGCATAAAAAATTCAAAAAAATCAAAAAATTGGAAAACGTTCGCATTGTGTCATTATGTGGCCAAGTTACCAGGAAAAATAATAAACTTGTACTATGATGATTATTTTTAAAAAGTGTTCTCAGAAACGAGCTATCATGCATGAAGATTAGTGGCTTTCAAGCCAAATGATCAATCTTATGGCCATATTCATGGCATAGTTTGTTCAAATGATCTCATATTGCACACAAGGGTGCATCTTGGAATTCCAAACAATGTTGCCTAAGGGAGTTTTCATTTTCTTTGCACGGAAAATTCATTTTCCATTTTTTGAGTGCCCGAAATGAGGATTTTTTGTGAAGGAAAATACTAGGCCATGTTTAATTTTATAAAATGGACCAAAAATACTAGGCCATGTTTAATGCACAAATTGACAAAATTGTTGGGTGTAAATGTTTTTTATCCACCTCTGGTGAAAAAGACAAATTTCCGCCGATTCAGTAGGAAGTGGCTCAAATTTGAACTGCAGCTGCCTCATAGTTTGCTATTTATTTTTTCCAAAAATAATTTCTTGGTACAAAAGTATCTATTTAATCAGAGAAGCATGAAAAGTTTTTCAAGATTCAACCACTAGCTATGAACGGTCAAGCCCGCCGTTTTAACCGCATTTTGAAACGGGCATAAAAATTCAAAAAAATCAAAAAATTGGAAAACCTTCGGATTGTGTCCAAGTTGCTAGGAAAAATAATAAACATGTAACACGGCAATTATTTTTAAAAAGTGTTCTCAGAAATGAGCTATCATGTGTGGAGATCAATGGCTTTCAAGCCAGATGATCAATCTTATGGCCAGATTCATGGCATAGTTTGTTCAAAAGATCTAATATTGTGCACATGGGTGCATGTTGGAATTACAAACAATGTCACCTAAGGGATTTTTAATTTTTTTGCACGGAAAATTCATTTTCCATTTTCCGAGTGCCCGAAATGAGTTTTTTTGTGAAGGACCTACCATATATTTGTTGCAAAATTGGACCAAATTAATTTTCTGAAATACTAGGCCACATTTAATGCACAATTGATAAAATGGTCGGGTGTCAAAAGCTTTGATCCATCTCTGGTGAAAAGACAAATTTCCGCCATTTCAGCTGGAAGCGGGTCAACTTTGAACTATAGCTGCCTCATAGTTTGTTATTTTTTTTCCAAAAATAATTTTTAGGTACATAAGTATCTATTTAAGCATAAATACATGGTTTGGTGGTGATACGTTGAGGTTTGGACGGTGGCCCAGGGCCCCAACTCCAAAGCGCGTAGACTCGCATGCCCGCCGCGTGGTCACCGCGTGACCATGGCGTTGCCGTGCGTTTTGGGAAGCCTAGGCATGTCTAGTAGGTTTGGCACTCCCCAGGTAGATGCTTGGAATAAAATAATAACAGAAGAATCTCCCAAGGAGACCGAACAATGCTCAAACATGAATTAGCACCCAAGTGTTTGATCAGTAGTATGGGAAATGCACATGGCCAATGGGCCTAAGTTTTGGTCGAGGATGATCATCTACTAAGGACACTATCTTGGAAAATTTGCAGCTCAAATGAAGGAGCCTAGGTGTCACTTGCTTTGCAACATACCACACTAGACAGAAATATGAATGTTGAAGCCACACTCACATGTATTGTTAGATGGGGCTCAAATTTTGTGGAGAGCTATCATTTGGGAATATAGAAGATGTGGCAAAAATTCAGATCATTAGGATATGCCTAGCTAGTACATCCTTCACAACAATTCGAGTTGAACAAAAACTTTGAAAATTTGCCAAGGAAGATTTACCAGGCAAATGGATTTGAATATTGTCATGAGGCAATGATTTGGATAGTAAAGAAGGGAAAACTTTGTTTTTTCCACTCTAGCTTTTACCTACTTTGCTTATGCCACTCTAGATTTTGACATATCACTTTTGCCAGTCTTAGGTTTTGACAATACATCACAAATGCCATTCAGTGGCAAAAACAATAACTTTTCATTTCACTTTTGCCACTCTAGATTTTGACAATGTATCATAATTGCCACTCTAAAATTGCTGCTTTTGACACGGAATGGCAATTGTGATGTATTGTCAAAAACTAAGAGTGGCAGAAGTAAAATGTCAAATTCTAGAGTGGCATAAGAAAAGTGGTCAAAAGCTAGAGTGGCAAAACAAAGTTTTCCTAGTAAAGAATGCCCATTTTTTGGGGAATTTTGGGAATGACAGAAATATAGTTTGCTTCACAACCTAGGGAAAAAATTGACACATGGACATGACACATAGGCAAAACTGATGAGGTGGCGCCTAGTCAAAGCAATAAGTAGCAATGCATCCACGTTCACAACCTCATGACCATTTATATTGGTCGTAATCCGGTAGAAATAAGGTCATTGGCGCCTCTTGTCTGCTTTGTGACCATTTGGTGTAAGCAATTTGAGGGTTTGAGCCCCTCCAAGCGAAATGGTCGTGGATTTACGACCAATTCAGCTGGGTCACTAAGAGAAGGTCACAAGTTGACATATTTCTTGTAGTGGCCATAGTAGAACTAATTGGTCGCCCACACACAGGATCTTCCATAGATGAAGGAGGGAGCTGACTTTTAACAAGATGACTCGAGTGCTTGTCCACGACACACCCTAAAAACACATTTCATTACACATGGTCCAAATGCTCCAAATGGCAACAACACATGCAATATTAATATCAGTTTTCTTTTTTTTGAACATTATAATAGCAGGAGAGGCTCTTACGGTTGCTTTATTGAAAAAGGAGTGGTTACACTTTACATTTTGTACATAGCCATTGGCTAAGAGGGGGGGGGGACAACAGAGAGAACTACAACTTTGTACAGAGGTATTCTAGTGAATTGTGAAGGTTTGGATCAACCCCTACAAAATAGATAACCGTGTCATATTGTGTGGCCAAGGGAAACTAAATGTATCAACAATGTCTTCCCAAATGTTTTGACCTACAATGCACTCGAAAAATAGATGATGGACAGACTAGTGTTCACCACATAATAAGCTGGTCATGTTGGCTACATGTTGCCTCTTGGACAGATTATCCCTAGTAAGGATCTTGTTGTGATAAGAAAGCCACAAGAACACCAGATATCTATGTGGTACTGGTACCAGAGGAGGAAAAATCCTCGAAGGCTGCTTTGACACTGGCCACGCAAACCTTGAAGACACCAGGCATCTGTCGGTTGTGGAACATGTCGTCCTTCGGCTTCACGATCGTGGCCTTTCCCACATCCACCTTCCGGCCGTGGATGTCATACAATAGGGTGCACGGGGTATCGTCGGCCTGCGAAGACATGTCTGCGATGTGAAACATCCAAAAGGCAAGTGAAATGGAAGACTACAGATATGTTGGTGAAGAGGGTATGACACGTAATTACCTTGAGGGTGTCAAGCTCTGCCAAAGACGAAGCCATGCCGAGCATGCCAGAGACGGAGGATGAGCTGCTATGAATAGGAGCAGGACCAGGTACGGGAGCATGTGGAGTGGCATGAGTAGGTGCTGGTGGTGTGATGTGCACAGAATTGCTCCCGACATAGCTGGGAAGGGGAAAGTTTGCTGGCCCTTCATCAGTATTGTACGTCGTCCAATCTATAATTGCCAAAATCAAGCTGGAGATGGAAGATGTGAAGTCAGCCGAGACGCCAGCTACCCCTGCATTGACTACCTTGAACAACTCTTCTTTGGTCTTAGCTTTGGTCTTATGGACCGCAATCGCGACCTTCTCGTTGATGGTCTGTTGAGTAAGCAACCATCACTATCTTCTTTCCATCGGCTTCTCGTGTCGCCGTTCACACCACCATAAGACGATGGTTTGTCCTCCGAGACCTTTTTCAGTATGTTCAGGGCCCGGTTGAAAGGGGTGTCCCACTTGGGCCTCGCCGACAACTGAGACAAGTCATCACTTTCGGCTACCTTTTGGTGCTGCTCTTTCTGCAAAAGTAACGTGGATGGTTTACTGATGTGACAAAACTAGTAGTCGAAGTGATTGGAAGCTAATATAAGGTGGTAATATAACAATAACCAGTAGTCTCATGAACTCCCTCGTGTTCTGGTCCATGTAAAAAGATCTTATTTACCTGGTCCCACTTGTACCGGGCCCTGATCGAGTCAAGCTCCTGCGGGTCGGTGAACTCCGCCAAGGGGTCAGGGATTCTGTGACTTCCACATTCGGCGTCCTCCTTGGCCGATGCGCGCCTCTTCTCCTTGCAACCACGACTTTTGAGGCGGTGGGGAGGCATGTTCTTGGCCTGGAGCGCCTTCATTTTCTTTGACTTTTTCTTGATTTCTTCTTTATAGCAAGTCTCCTAGAATTTTTCGAAGTCCTCTTCCTTTCGTGTTGGATTGTCGGCATGAATCTTGGACCACGGTTAATTCTTCGCAATCGCCTTTTCACCCTTACTTTCTAGGCGGAGAAGTCGTTGGTGAACATCATCATTGCCTTGTTGTTTATCTTTGTCATGGGTTCATCGTCCCACGGATGTTTGCTATCATCCCGGCCGGGGAACAGGAACCTATCGTGCAACTTCTTTAGGAGCATGTGCTCCATATGTGGTATCTTCTTTAACTTTTCATCATTGATGTTGGAGGTTTCCCTGAGGATGCATCCTAGTTGATTGCCGTAGCACACGCACACTTCCTCCGGCTCTGTTGTCCTAATTTCTTGGGGTGCATCGCTGTGACCACAATTTTTCTAGAATGTTGATTCATTCCCCTTCCGGCAAATCCTAGGCTCCGTAGGTCCTAGTATCTAGCACAAGTCATGCTGAAATTCACCGAAATTTTTGGCATGACCTTTGCTAAAAAGTGGACACATGGAGGGCCTGAAATTTGTCGGAACGGAAATGAATCAACATTCTGGCAAAACATAGGCCACTTGGATATTGTTCGATGATTGTCCGTTCAACCAACATTAATCATATCATATTCACCAATAATAAATGAACACCAATGACAGCCAGAATGGAATATGCAAATGAGCATCAATGACATATATCATATAACGTCAATCTTGTTTTTTGTTTATATAGCAACAATTACTTTAACCAAGTTTTTGAAAAGAAAAATATCAATGACATATGCCATAGCTACTGTTTTTTGTTTAAAGCTAAATGCCCTAGCTAATTTTCCTGGCTAATTTATATACTAACTACTCTCTATTAACTCAAAAATTTACTAATTTTGTTTAAAGCAGCAACAACATCACCTAAAATATTTTCCTAATTTATATTGTCCTAGCTAATTTATACTGTCCTAGCTAACAACATCATCACAACAACATCAACAACATCGTCATAATGTCACAATTTTACTAATTGTAACCCTAGCTAATTTCCTAAAAAAATTGCTAAAAAAATTCCTACTATCCTACAAAAATTCCTACTTTCCTAAAAATATCCATATTGTCCTAATTTCCTAATCATAGAACCAACATCATCTCCCAGGGTTCATATAAACACCTAGGGTTCATACATCCAACTCCTATCTAGGGTTCATATTAGAGAGAGAGAGGAGAAAGGGATAGAGAGAGAGGATGGTAGGAGAGAGGAAAGGGAGAGGACTACAGGCGGTGGCAAGGTTGAGGGTGGGGGAAGGGCGGCAGAGGCATGGTCGAGGGCGGGCCTGCGTGACAGCAGTGAGGTTGAGGGCGGGCTCTCGGGCGATAGCCAGCGGCGAGGTCGAGGGTGGGCAGGGCGACGGCGGCGGCTGGCCGGGGGAGGGGGGACAACGGCGACTGGTCGAGGGTAGGGCAGAGGAGTGGGGGAGAGGGGGAGAAAGACTTAGAAATTTTTTGAGCCCGCGCGCGTGGGGGTTAAGTCAAAATAGCAGTAGCGCTAGCTACAAACCAGCGCTATAGCTAAGTTAGCTATAGTTCTGGTCCTAGTCCAGTGCTACTGCTAAATCTTATTATTTTCTTTTTATTATTTTCCGTTTATAATTTTTTGTTTACTTTTCTTTTTATTATTTTCCTTTCCAATTTAGTTTACTGTTATTTTTCTATTTTATTGCTTTCTCCTTTTTGTTTTTGGTTTTTGTTTTTTGTTTTTCTCCCGAAGGCCTCGCACGCAGTCGATGAGAATGTCTCCTCCCACACTGTAGGGTATATGATGTATACATCATTTGACCGATAACGGTTACTTAAGTGCATTCACAAAATAGATACATACATATAAATGGTGGTTTCTCAGCTGCGTGGACGACGTTTCACATTGAGCTTCTCCCCTTTCTTTTTTGTTGTTGAATAATTGAGCCCCTTGTTGTGACTTTTACGGCACCATGGAGTACGATCTTTCTTAGGTAATGTAGTCTTGATTCTTCTTTTCACGTATGCTTCATCGTCACCATCATCTTCCCTCATTGGATTGCCATATATATTGGTCGTAGTCTTACTCGTTGCCGACTCCATCCATTCTGATGATGCTCCTTTTGCCTCTCCTCATGACAACACGGCTGGGATTGGTCTTGTCGGTTATGAAGATGCATTGTGTCACGTGCTTAGCATGTACCCATGGCTAAGTTTTGGCGATGACGTTAACATTCATGGTAGTGCTCTTAGCGTCGGGTATAGACATGGTAGTGAAATACTTGTTTTCTCTTACGACGGCCTTAGCCCATCTGACACAGAACATCGTCGCACTGTGCATTCCAGCATAGTCGAACTCCCAGATCTCTTCGACCCTTCCATAGAATCCTTCAGTTGTGCCGTTGGCGTCGATCACACATTAAATCGTCACCCCTGAGTTTTGGTAATCACTATCCATGTCTTTGGCCTCCGTGTAGAACGTGTACCCGTTGATATCGTATGCCTGATAGGTCACAAGTTTGGGCACAGGGCCATGTGCTAAGGCGTGTATGAGCAATTCGTCCGAACCGCCCTCTTCCGGGGGATTAGCAAGAACTTTCTCTTTGAACCAACGCAAGAAAGTGGCGTTGTGCTCTACAGTAACTTCGTCATCCATCTTGCGCATCCCCTAATCATGGTACTTCTTTGCGATGGTTTGTTTGTGCAGTGTCACATAATCATCTACCACATCTAGGTGTTGTATCACTACTAAGTTAGCCCTATCAAAGTCGTTCCCTCGATCCGAGTAGTCCATGTGCAATTCCCTCTAGCCGTTGTTGTGACCTTCTCCTCTGAGCCTCCCATGGTGCTTCTTGACGGGCAAACCAAGAACAGGGTCCACACCGCCTATATAATTCTGGCAAAAGGAGATGCACTCCTAGGTCAGATACCCCTGGATAATGCTCCCATCTGGATGGGCATGTTACGAATGAATCCTTTGATGACCCCATTCATCCTCTTGAATGCCATCATGCTATGAAGGAATGTCGGCCCGAGGTCGATAACATCGTCCACGATGTGGACACACAGATGCACCATGACGTCAAAGAACGCGGGCGGGAAGTACATCTCAAGCTCACATAGTATGACACCGATATCTTCCTGTAGCCTTCGGAGCTGCTTCACACTGATGGACTTTGACATATAATGTCAAAGAAGTTGCAGAGACCAGTAAGCAAGTCACAGATGTGCTTGTCCATTATCCTTCTAATGGAAACCATGAGTATCTGCATCATCATCGCGTGACAGTCATGAGATTTCATCTCGCTGAACCTTTTCTTCTTGGTGTATAGAAATCTGTTTTTCTTCCCGCAATAACCGAAACTGACTTTGATTCCCATAAGGCACTTGATGAATTGATCGATCTCCTTCGCATTTAAGGTGAAGCAAGAAGGGGGCAATAATTATCCTCCTTCTTGTTGACTTTTGTTCCCCTTTCCCCCGCCTTCGTCTCCGTCTCCTCCGTCAACTTTTTATGGGGCGGCATGTGGAGATTTCTCCAGATCTCCAAATCTTCCAACTCTTTCCATGCCTTTGGCCCATCCTTGGTCTTCTCTGGCATGTTCATCAGTGTGCAAAGAAAGCTCTCGAGGACATTCTTCGTGATATGCATTTGATCAAGGCAATGAGGTGTGTCATGATTGGGCTATTACTCCAAGTGCCAGAAAACATACCTCATTTTTCATACCTTCAGCAGTGGCTCGGGACCCTTTTTCATCTTTCCCGGTGCGGGGCACTGTTCCGAGTTTTTCAACAACTCGTTGATTTTGGCGCTGCTCCTCTTATGTGGAGGTCCTCGATGCCTATCCAAACCATTGAATAGATCTCCATGTTTTCTCCACGGGTCATCATTCTTGAGCCATCTACGATGCCCCATGTACACGATTTTCCCAGACCTGCCATCTTTTGTTGATGTAAGCTACTGCGATGTTGTATCATCCATGCACCTCGTGCATCCGCAGTATCCGTGGCACACCTGGCCTGAGGTGTAACCGTAACGAGATAGTCGTGCACCTTCGTCATTAGTGCGGCTCTCATATACAAATAATCTCCTACGTTGGCGTCCCATGTCTTGGCTGGCGCTTTCCATAACTTGTCTAGCTCCTCTCTCAGAAGTCCTATATACAGGTTAATATTATTTCCCGGTTGTTTCGGTCCTTGAATCAGCATGCTCATGTGTATGTACTTTTTCTTCATGCACTTCCATGAGGGGAGGTTGTACATCCATACAAAGACGGGCCGCGGTGGTTGGTGTTCTGGTTTCCAAACTGATTCATGCCATCTGTACTCGCACCAAGCATGATGTTCCTTGCATCTTCTGCGAAAAATCCATATTCGGCATTGAATGCTCTCCACTGGCTAACATCTACGAGGAGTCTCAGCTTCGGATCATCTTCATCGTCGGGCTTCTTTCTCTCTGCGTGGCAGCGCATGAGCTTTTCTTCCTTATGATCTACGAAATACCGCTGCAGACGGGGAGTGATCGGAAAGTACCATACAACTTTCTGAGGAGCTTTCTTTCCTGCCTTCTTGTATTGAGAAGCATTGCACACTGGGAAGCTAGTTCTCAAGGGACACAGTTATGGAGGAATGCTCTCCCAGATGGTTGTGCACGCAGTCATCAGGACGGGGTCATCGGAGAAGTATAGCTCCGCACTAGGAATTTGGCATATGTGTGTGCACTGAGGTGTTTGTCCTACACATCGTCTCTTTTGTACATCTCCTCTACATAGAGGGGAAGTGTTGGAGATTGAAGAGGCACTAGTAGAAAAAGGGTCAAATGTTCAGCTCATTAGTCCAGGTTTGTTTTTGAGCCGGCACTAATGTGACCATTAGTGCCGGTTCCAACGGCTAGGCGGGCCACTCTCATTAGTAACGGTTTGTGTCGAACTTTTAGTACTGGTTCGTGCCATGAACCGGTACTAAAGAGAGTGGTGGTAGGATGTTGTGAGTCTGGGGCCCCTTCAGCACCTTTAGTACCGATTCGTGGCACAAACCGGTACTAAAGGTCATCCTATATAAACCCTTCGTCCACCCGAGCTCGCACTGTTTTTCCCCTTTCACCTCTCCTCTCTGTTCTTTCCCTCACACATTTTGCCCAAATTTTGTCAAGATTTAAAGGCCCCCATCCATTCAAGTGATCACAAAGGTAATCAACTTTGTCCTTTCATCTCTCATTGCTAGATTAGCTCTTGCAATGCTTTATATAGTCATTAATTTGTGGGTTTTAGGAATTTTGGAGGAATTATATGTGGTAGCTAGTTTATTTGATTAATATGCAATTTGAGCTCAAAATAACTCTTAGTTTGCATATGTAGGTGTGGTTTACTTAGTGTCTTCCCGTCTCCGTCCTAACCACCGTCCATTATCCGCACCGTCCTGTCGCTGGCACCACCTTGTGGGGTGAGCCTCTTGTTCTTATCTTTTTTATATAAAAAATCATGTTTGTGTGATTTAAATATATAGTTACTTGTATAATTATCTTACCCGTACGTTGTTTGTTATTCATAGTGCCATGGTTTTGATATCTGTCCCCGTCAGCCCTCGTCCGGGTTATGATTCGGATGTGGTATATTTTCTTTTATAACTATTTTGTTGCATTTCGTGTTTATGAAAAATTATGCCCATCAAGTTGGCAGATATATATTTTTATCTAGGAGGTATGTGAACCGGAAATTCCAACCGACCCTATTGTCGAGAGGTTAAATTTATTTGAAAGAGAAAATGAGTATTTGAAAGAAAAATTGAAAATAATTGAGGGGGAGAAGATGGAATTGGAATTGCATGTTGCCGATGTCGTCGATGATCACAATATCAAGATGGAGAAAATGCGCTTGAAGATTAGAAAGATTAGAAAATATGCCATTGATACTAAGGCTTGGTACCGTTATGCTGTTTGATCAATTGTTACCTTAGTTGCAATCTTCATCGCATTTGTTGTTGCATTTAAATGCTTGAGCTAGAGAGTTATTTATATGTTTGCTTTATGAGAATAAGTGTTGTATGAACTTTATGTATGAACTTGTATTAATTTGGTCTATTTGGTGATGTGTAATGAAGATGAGCCGACAATGGATGTACGATGACCGATGCTCTCTCGAGTTCGTTGAAGGTGTGCATACTTTTCTGATTGCGGCTCAGGAAAACAAGCGGGCGGATGGTTTTATGCCTTGTCCATGTGCTGGCTGTAAGAATAATCACAATTACTCTAACTCAAGAACCATTCACATCCACCTGTTTGAGTCCGGTCTCATGCCTCACTATAATGTTTGGACCAAGCACAGAGAAAGAGGGGTTATGATGGAAGAAAATGAAGAAGAAGAGAACGACGATAGCTATCCTGGCCATGACAGGTTCCCTGAATATGATGATACAATAATGGGGGAAGAAGCCGAGCCGGCAATGCGAGAAGAAGCTGAGTCGGCAATGCGGGAAGAAGCTGAAGAAGAGGCATCAGATGAGCCAACTGATGATCTAGGTCGGGCCATTGCCGATGCAGAGAGAAACTGCGCAAGTGAAAAGGAGAACAAGAAGTTGCAGAGCATGTTAGAGGATCACAAGAAATAGTTGTACCAAAATTGCGAAGCTGACAAGAAAAAGCTGGGCACCACACTGGAATTACTGCAATGGAAGGCATAGAATAGTGTATCTGACAAGGCATTTAGAAAGTTGCTGGTAAAGTTAAAGAAGATGCTTCCAAAGGACAACGAATTGCCTGAGAGTACGTATGAGGCAAAGAAGGCTACCTGCCCTCTAGGGTTAGAGGTGCAGAAGATACATGCATGCCCTAATAATTGCATCCTCTACCGCGGTGAGTACGCGGATTTGAACACGTGCCCGGTATGCGGTGCATTGCGCTATAAGATCACCCACGATGACCCTGGTGATGTCGAGGGCGAGTGCCCCAGGAAGAAGCAGATTCCTGCCAAGGTGATGTGGTATGCTCCTATAATACCACGGTTGAAACGTTTGTTCCTAAACAAAGAGCATGCCAAGGTGATGCAATGGCACAGAGAAGACCGTGATAAAGACGGGAAGTTGAGAGTACCCGCTCACGGGTCGCAGTGCAGAAAAATCGAGAGAAAGTATAGGAAGGAGTTTGTAGGTGATGCAAGGAACGTATGGTTTGGTCTAAACACAGATGGCATTAATCCTTTTGAGGAGCAGAGCAGCAACCATAGCACGTGGCCTGTGACTCTATGTAGGTATAACCTTCCTCCTTGGTTGTGCATGAAGCGGAAGTTCAATATGATGCAAGTGCTCATACAAGGACCTAAGCAACCCGGCAGGGACATTATTGTGTACCTAAGGCCATTAGTTGAGAATTCTTACAGCTGTGGAATGGAACAGGTGTACGTGCGTGGGATGATCACAGACAGGAAGAATTTGACCTAAAGGCGTTGCTGTTCGTGACCATCAATGATTGGCCTGCTCTCAGTAATCTTTCAGGATAGAGAAACAAGGGATACCGCGCATACACGCACTGTTTGGATGATACCGATGTCGTGGTTCTAAGTATGACACTAGAATGGGGGGTAGGAATGTAGAGGCAAGATCCTAGCTATGGAGGAGTTGTACACGCGAGTTTTACGAGTTCAGGCCCTTCTCGGAGGAAGTAACAGCCCTACGTCTCGGAGCCCGAAGGTGGTCGACTGGATTATGCGCGTGTGAGTTATAGGGGGTGCGAACCCTTGTCCCTCAGAAGGGGTGGCTTATATAGATTTCGCCAGACCCCTCCCGCCCTTAGTTACGAAGGGTTTAAGGTACATAAAGGTGGAGACGTTACTGGTAACGCCTGTAATAAAAGTACATAAATGTCCTTTAAAGCTATGACTTAAATCCCGACCGTTGCAAAGTGAGTGGCTCTTAGTCTTCTGGTAGTCGAGTAGTTGTTTATATGGTCGAGGGTCTTCAAGACTGTCGAGTGGAACATGGCTTTATGGTCGAGTGAATGATGATTTTTCTTCGATTGCTTCTTGTTCTTTGGGATGTCCCTGGGGAGGGTATCTTGTTTAGATCCATGACCCTACCCTAGGTACATGACTTCATCATTAGCCCCCGAATGGATCAGGGTTTGAGTGAGGAAGGAGTTGAGAAGACTTCCGACTCATTCTTCGTGCTATGAGTATATCTTGCTCTGGATCAATGAACTGAGGGAACACTACTAGGGAAAACCTTATACACAGAATCTTAGCAGCAGCGCGGCATAAAAACAGGTGCTGCTGCTAAGTAGTAGCAGCGCGGCTACGGAAAGCTCGCTACTGGTGCAAACTTAGCAGTAGCGCGTGACGCTTAAACCGCGCTGCTACAAAAATCCACCGACAGTACACAACGACATAAGTTTACCAGTAGCGCGGTGCCAGGGAGCGCGCTTCTGCTAATGCCATAGTAGCAGCGCGCTTTTTTGTCACCTCGCTGCTGCTAATTTTGAAATTGTGCACAGGGTTGGCCCGTTTAGCAGTAGCGCGTGACAGGAAAGCGCGATGTTGCTACGCTCTTAGCAGCAGCGCGCTTTCTCTCCCGCGCTACTGCTAAGACGCAGCACCCACCACCTTTTCCACCTCCCCTCCCCATCTCCTCTCCTCCCTTTCCCCTACCTCCCACATCCTCCCTCTCTCACTCTTCTTCTTCCTCAATACTTCTCCCCCATTACTCTCCCTCTTCTACCTACCTTTCTCTCTCTTCATTACTCCTAGCTATAACTACACCACCTCCATTAATTCATCTCCTTTCTCTTTTTCCTCCCCCCTCCACTAGTTGAAGTTGTCTCCTCCCAAATTAGCTAGCTAGGTAGATGTAGCATTTAGTTAAGTGACCTGTTTGCCCCCTAACTAGATCTTTCTTTGTCAAGAAGAGCTTTGTGCACTTTTGACCTCCCTACATCATCATCTCCACCGTGTGCTCGATCTCGAGATAGAGGTGTGATTAATATTTCATGCTTTTGCAAAATGGAAATATGTTTATGCATGTGTGTGTGATATTTTTATGGAAATTGTGTGTGTGTGGCATGAGTTGACGCCAAATTGTGCATTTGAGTTGCCTATGTTTTGCCGAAATGTCGATTTATTTCCGTTTCGGCGAATTCCGGGCAAACTCTAGATCTATATATGTCCTATTTTTAAGGAAGGTCATGCTGAATTTTTGTATGACTTTGATGAATGCACGTAGTTTTATAATCGATTTGTTTATTATTACTGTGCAGAGTTGACGATGGTCAGTGGAACGATGGTGGACAGGTGGTTGCGGTCGGCGGTGCAGGACATGAAGGAAAATAACCTAACAGAGGTTTTATGTCCGTGTCGAAAATGCAAAGGAATAGTTTGGCTTGACCCCCATGTCATGGTCGTGTCGAAGCGCACCTGCTCATGACTGGTTTCATGGATGGCTATACTCGATGGATAACTGAAGATGAGGATGACGATGTTGAGGATGCCGACGGGGCAGGCAATGATGACACAGGGCAAGACGAAGAGATGATCGATAATGGCGGCGGGGAAGAGGCCAGACATGGCGGCGGAGAAGGGGCCGGACATGGCGGCAGAGAGAACAACATGGATTCCACGCAGCAGAGTTCGTTGGTACTAAGTTCAATCGTGCGGGACCCTCATGTTCAAGCATTGCTTCGCAAGGAGACGAGTACTGAGAGAGCTGCTTCTAGAGAGGAGGCTAAGCTAGAGGAACTGGTGGTAGACTCGAACACTCCATTGTATGATGGTTGCAATCCTGAGGTGACCCGCTTGAGTTTCACGCTCCAACTGCTGAAGACGAAGGCTAAAAACAAATGGACCGACACTAGCCTCGATGAGCATCTCAAGTACCTAAAGGATGTTCTTCCCGAGGGTAATCTATGTCCTAGTAGTGTTGATGAGGCCAAGAAGATCGTGTGCCCTCTTGATCTGCCACACGTTAGATACCATGCATGCAACAACGATTGCATAATTTATCGGAAGGAGCACGCGGAAAAAACAAGTTGTCCGGTGTGCAATGCTTCTCGATACAAGAAGGCTAGGAAGAAATGTCCCCAGAAAGTGGTATGGTACTTACCGATCACTCCCCATCTCTAGAGGTATTTTGTAGATCCCAAGGAAGCAAAGCTAATGCGCTAGCACGCGGAGAGGAAGAAGCCCGACGATGGAGATGATCCGAAGCTAAGACACGTCAAGGATGGAAGCCAGTGGAGAGTGTTGAACAGCTTCTATCGGTATTTTGAATGTGATGCAAGGAACATCGTGCTCGGTGCGTGTACCGATGGCATGAATCCGTTTGGCAACCAGAGCACCAACCATAGCACATGGCCTATGTTTGTATGGATGTACAACCTCCCCCTGGTTGTGCATGAAATCGAAGTACATTCACATGAGCATGCTTATTCAAGGGCCGAAACAACCAGGAAATAATATTAATTTGTATCAGGGGCTACTTCAAGAGGAGTTAGACACATTATGGAAAACACCGGCCAAGACATGGGACGCCAGTAAAGGTGAGTATTTCAACATGAGAGCCGCGCTGATCACGACAGTGCACGACTATCTTGGTTACGGATATGTGGCAGGCCAGGTGTGCGTGGATATTGCAGATGCACGCGGTGCATGGATGATACGACGTCTCAGCAGCTAACGTCAAGGAAAGATGGCGGGTCTAGGAAAATCGTGTACATGGGGCATCGAAGATGGCTCGAACAGGACGACCCGTGAGAAACCGTGGAGATCTATTCAATGGTCACGCTGAGCATCGAGGACCTCCACGTAAGCGGAGCGGTGCCGAAATCGATGAGCTGTTGAAAAACTGGAAGGAGTGCCCCGCGCTGGGAAAGACGATGAGAAAGGCGTCGGAGCCGCTGCTGAAGGTATGGAAGACGAGGTCTGTGTTCTGGGACTTGGAGTACTGGCACAAACTTGATACACCTCATTGCCTTGATCAAATGCATATATCTAAGAATGTCCTTGAGAGCTTGCTCGCAACACTGATGAACATGCCGGATAAGACCAAGGATGGGCCGAAGGCAAGAAAAGACTTGCAAGATTTGAAAATCAGGGAAGATCTGCACATGCCGCCCCGTAAAATGTCAGACGAGACAGAGATGGAGACAGAGGCACGGGAGAAGAAGGGCAAGAAAATAAAGAATGAGGATTATTGCCCCCCTTCTTGCTTCACCTTAAGTCAGGCTGAGATCAATCAATTCTTTAAGTGCCTTACCGGAGTCAAAGTTAGTTCCGGTTACTGTGGCAAGATAAGTAGATATCTAGACACGGACAAGAAAAGGTTTAGCGGGATGAAGTCTCATGACTGTCATGTGATGATGACACATATATTACCTGTTGCCCTTAGAGGGATAATGGACAAGCACGTCCGTGACACGCTTATTGGTCTCTACAACTTTTTTGACGTCATCTCTTGAAAGTCGATCAGTGTGAAGCAGCTCCGAAGGCTACAGGAAGAGATCGTTGTGATACTGAATGAGCTTGAGATGTACTTCCCACCCGCGTTCTTTGACGTGATGGTGCATCTGTGTGTCCATATTGTGGATGACATAATAGACCTGGGGCCGTCATTCCTGCACAACATGATGCCGTTTGAGAGGATGAATGGGATCATCAAAGGATTCGTTCGTAACATGTCCCGTCCGGATGGAAGCATCGTCCAGGGCTATTTGACACAAGAGTGCATCTCTTTCTGTGAGAATTTTCTATATGGCGCAGACTAGCCGCCTGGTGTTAGTGTTGGTTTGCCTGTTAACAAGCACGATGGGAGGCTTGAAGGAGAAGGTCACTGCAACGGTCGCAGGGAACTGCATGTGGCATACTCAGATCGATGCAGCGACTTTCACAGAGCAAACTTGGTAGTGCTACAACACCTAGACGAGGTAGATCCTTTCGTGGCACTGCACAAAGAAATTATCGCAAAGAAGTATCGTGACCGGGGGGTATGCAGGACGGAGGCCGAAGTTACTAGAGAGCACAACTCCACTTTCCGGCATTGGTTCAAAGAGGATATTATTGATAATCCCCCGGAGCAGGGCTCTAAGGACGGATTGCTCATATACGCCTTAGCACATGGCCCCTCGCCCAACCTCGTAACCTATCAGGCATATGATATCAACGGATACACGTTCTACGCGGAGGCCAAAGATATGGACAGTGATGAATATCAGAACTCAGGGTGACAATGGAATGCATGACCGACAGCGACAACGGCGCAACTGAACGATTTTATGGAAGGGTCGAGGAGATCTGGGAGCTTGACTACTCTGGACTGCACAACACGACGATGTTCCGTGTCAGATGGGCTAAGAATGTCAAAAGAGAAAGCCGGATTTTCACTACCATGACTATACCCGACGCCAAGAGCGCTACCGTGAATGCTATCGCAAAAAATGAGCCATGGGTACACGCTAAGCATGTGACACAATGCTTCTTCATAACCGACCCATGCAATCCCAGTCGTGTTGTCGTGAGGAAAGGCAAAAGAAACATCATTGGAATGGATGGAGTCGCCAACGAGGAAGACTATGATCAGTACCGCAACCCAATGAGGGAAGATGACGACGATGATGAAGTATACATCAAAAGAAGAATCAATACTACATTACCAAAGAAAAATCGTACTCCATGGAAAAGGCAAAGTCACAATGAGGGGCTCAATTATTCTTCGACGAACAAGAAGGGAAAGAAGCTGACTCAAAAACGAAAATGTCAGCGCTGAGGAACCGGTCAAATGATGTAATATATATATATATATATATATATATATATATATATATATATATATATATATATATATATATATATATGTTCCTATTTTGTATACACACTTAATTAGCCATTATTATGCATTGGTCCAATGATGTAATATATATATGTTCCTATTTTGTATACACACTTAGCCATTATTATGCAAAGGGTCCAATGATGTAATATATATGTTCCTATTATGCTGAGGAAAAGAAAAAAAGGGAAACTGGTTATAGCAGTAGCGCTTTAGTGAAAAAGAGCTACATCTAGTCAAGGTAGCAGTAGCGGTTTCTGCAGAAAATCGCTATAGCTGCTCGTAATAGTAGTAGCGCGTTTCGTGTAAACGCGCTACTGCTACGTCCACTTAACCCAAAATTCTCCCTCTCCCTGCTTCATCCCTCCTCTTTTCCCCCAAATCCCCACTCTCTCTTCCCAAGCCCTGTCGCACCGCCGCGCCCGCCCCTGACCTCGGCGCGCTCGCCCCCGACCCCGCCGCCCCCGACCCCGGCGCGCTCTCCCCCGACCTCGCCGCCCCCGACCCAGGCACGCTTTCCCCCGGCGCCGGCGCTCAC
>NC_041388.1:644084932-644145163 GCF_002162155.2 Triticum dicoccoides | reverse complement strand
TCGGCCCTCGCCTCCCTCCTCTGCTTCCTCCCCTCCCAACCTCGGCCATCGTTGGGCCTGCCTCCTCGCCCTGCACCCTCTGTAAACCCCCCCTCTCTCTCTGCTAGCTAGGGTTAATTTACTTAGGTTTTAGTTATGTTAATTAGGTTATCTATTTAGTTATGAATTTAGATAGGTTTCAAAATTTGCTGAATTTATATGCAAATTTGAACTGGACATGTGATATGTGGATATGTCATGTTTTGGACATGTCATGTTTTGGTAAATGATCCGAGTTGCCTATGTTACGCCGGAATGTTGATTCATTTCCATTCCGGTGAATTTCAGGCGCTCGATATGTCCATTTTTTAGCAAAGGTCATGCCAAAATTGTCCTCGTGCCTTATCATCCAAAGTAAGTCAGTTTCGAAGAATCCTTTCATACATTTCAATCATTCCTTCTCTCTCTATGGGGAATAATTTGAGGTTTCTTTTCCCCGCAGCAACGGGCGCGCCGTCCTTATCGTTCTTTATCCGCAAGTCTCCCACGCCGTGTATTTTGACCCTTCCAGAGACTACAAGAAAAAAGACTACACCCACATAATGAATATTCTAGATGATGCTCTCCAAGGCTTTAGCTTTAGAGGTGGCCACATGCAGATCAGGAAACAAAGGAACAAGAACATGGGTTTCGCGCATAAAACTAACTTCTCCTGCATCCAAGTCCCAAAACCAAGCAAGAAGGATGGATTCTACATCCTCCATCTCATGATTCAGTTCAACATGGATCACCAAAAGCTTCGCATGAGAAGCAGAAATGATGATCATATTCACAAGTGGCTAGAATCTCATGGAGAAGCGGATTATAAACTTAGAGATGACTTCTTTCGCATCCAAAGCGACATTGCGACGATCATCATGAAAGAAGTCGTCGATGAGAAGGGGATGTTCCACCACGGCCCTATATCGCGAGCTGACGTCCGAACTCGCATAGGCATGCAACGTCTAGACCTCACGCCATTCAAGAAGCTAGGGTCCATCCTCGATGATATGGAAGGATGGAACTTCTAGTGATTTATGATGTCGATGATGATGATGATATGTGTCGGTTGAACTTGTATACTATTTGTAGCGATGCAACTTTTTGATGTCCACGATCCCTGCCGAACTTGCGTAACGCTACTTTGTTAGTTTGCGTACGATGACCTGCGTACCTCTAGTTAATTAATTTGCATACTGTATGTTGCATCTAGTTGCTAACCCTTTCTTTTTCGGTGTTCTCTAGTATATTTTGTTGCATATATATGATTGTACATCCTCTTCATGAACATGCATCTCTAACAGGTACCTAGTTTCTTGATGGCAAGATGGAACTGCTATGTCATGTACAAAGGGAAGGTTCCGGGGGTGTACAACGAGTGGCATGAGTGTCAGGCGCAAGGGAATGGGTTCTCGGACGCCAGCCATAAAGGCTTCAAAAGAAAACAAGAAGGAGAAGCTAGTTACTTGAGGTTCACGCTAGCGCGAGAGAGGACTCGTAACCGCCATCTCATGTATTGCATAGTTCCGCTCTCACTCATAGTGATAGCTCTTCTCGCGTATACCTTTGTTTAGATGGATGACATTGTAGTTGCAAGTATTCGAGACTTGCATGTATCGCTATTTTCGAGATGATGACAAGATACCACTTTGTGTTGGATGATGATTATGACGAGACTATTTGTATGTATATGCTATGATTACATTTGTGGTCTCGCAGGCATTTGTATGTGTATCATGATGAAATTTGTATGTGCTAAAGATTCTTCTATAAAGCCTGTTCAAATACAAAACAAATATGCCGAAAAAAACAAAAAACTACAAAAAATAGCAGTAGCGAGTGGAGAAAAGTTAGCAGCAGCGCGGTTGTAGCAGTAGCGCGCACAGGGGAAGCACGCTATAGCTATTAGCAGTAGCGAGGTTCCTTTAAGAGCGCTGCTGCAACACTTGTGTAGCAGTAGCGCGGGTGGACCAGCGCTACTGGTATACGTTAGCTGTAGCGCCTTATTAGTAGCGCCGGCCCCCGCGCTACTAAAAGGCCGAAAACCCGCGCTGCTGCTAGGCTTTTCCCTAGTAGTGGAATAACATCAACTTCTTTTTCAGTCGCCTTGGTCCATTCTTAGTTTTTGTCGAGTGAACTTTCAAAGTAGAGTTCCGAATGACAATGTGGAGGATGTTTTCCGTCTGACAAGTTGCTCTGCTCTCTGTGGATTTCGCGGGATTCGAATTTTGGTAAGCGCGCCGGAGGGGCGAGGCCGTGGTAATCAAGACGGATTAGGCAGGTCGCCTCTATCCCCGCGCCACCTTTTTCGCCACGTATCACGCGCGTGACTGTTGCGGGATTTGTTTAGATCACCTGGGCCTACAAATCAGTCACTCGGGAATGACCTTATAAAAGACACCGGACCGGGCCTTTGAACTGTGCGCTCTCATTCTCTTCCTTCTTCCTCAGACTTCTCCGCCGCGCCCGCTTCCATTCTCGGCGCCGCAACCTCGCTTGGGCTCGATCCGCCGTCATGGGAAAAGAGAAGATGGTGGCATTGGAGCACGCGAAGAAGGCGACCGCGAAGGCGAAGGACAAGAGGACCAGCCGGGGCAGATCCTCGTCAAGATCCGGCCTGCCGCCGGGCTGGATCCAGGGCGACTGGATCCGCTCGACGATAAGCAGGGCGACCTCGACGACCTGGTGGAGGGGGGACTGATCCCCCACGAATAGGCGCGGCTCCCGGGGAACGAGACCGAGCCGCAGTCGTGGGAGGGTGAGTGCGTTCTCCTCGCCACTCACGTCGACCGCGGGTTTTCTTTGCCTCCCCATCCTTTCTTTCATGGCTTTTTGAACTTCCTTGGGGCTCAACTCCACCACTTCACTCCAAACACCATAGTTTATCTGGCTGCCTTTGTGTCAATGTGCAAAAATTTCTTGGGTTGTCGACCGCACTGGGGTCTCTTCAAACACATATTCACTTGTCGCTTCCAGTCGGTCAAGAAGGCCAATCCGAGTGATGAGAGGACGCAGGTGATCCAGATGTGCGGTGGCCTCGGGATCCAGTTGAGGAACAAGAGTACCTTCCCAGCGATGATCCTTCCCGACTCGGTCCGGGGCTGGCAGTCGACTTGGTTTTACTATAAGGACCAGCCAACCCCGGGTCAGTCGACTGGACTTCCCCCCTTTTCCCTGGCTCGAGTGGAGAGGCCCTCCTCCTTGAGGGTGATCCCAGAAGAGAAGGCGCATGTCAAGACGTTGGTCGAGCGGGTCGTCCAACTTGTCCGCGATGGAGTGACTGGGATGGACCTGGTGGAGGTCTTTCTTAGTCGACGCATCCAACCGCTTCAGGCCCGTGACCATCCGATGTGGATGTACTCAGGACTCGAGGACTCCACTCGGATCCACCCAGAGGACATCAGTGAAGACACGATGGAGAAGTGGCTGAGGGGAATCACCGGCAATAAAGACAACCCCCGGGCGTCTAGGAGGGTGATTCCATTCGACCACTCGTGCCAACCAGAACAGGTATGATTCTGCTTTGCCGAGTATCTTCTTGATTCACTGTGTGACACCTTGTTGATGGTCGACTGTATTTCCTTTGCACATTGTCCTTTCAGGCCCTCATTGATATGTACTCGATGCCCAATGGAGTGCAGCAGCAAGGCGTCGAGGAAGGAGCGAGCGGGGCGAGAGCGGTGAGTGGCACTCGGATGCCGAGGAGGGCGAGGACAGCGACGACTCGAGTGATGACGAGGAGGTCGACTCGCCGCCTCGCAGAGAGAGGAGATCCAAGCACGCTCACAACCCGGTCAGCACCCCGGTCCGGGCGACCGCGCCGACTGGGCAATCTTCGAAGCGCCCCCGGACGTCTTCCCTAGCGCCGATTGAGAAGGCTCTGAAGTAGCTCAAGGTTGTATCGCCTCCTGCGCAAAAGCATCGAAGGCCACCTCCAAACTACCGAAGGCTATGCCCAGGATCAAAGTGACCGTCCCCACCATCTCTAGGTAATCATCTGATCTGTTATTTTTGTCGACTCGAGCAACAGAACGTAACCGACTGAGTGTGGACATTTGCAGTGCTGCTACATCAGGAACCTCTTCTTACCAGTACCGACACGAGGAGATGGAAGACGCAGTTACCTCCAACCCAGGTAAAAACTCTTATGATCTTGTTCTTGATTACTTGGCCGATTGAATTCTAGCGGTTCACTTGGGGTCAACTGAACTTCTCTGCAGCTCCACCCAACGTCATTGATCTCCCAGATGACGATGAAGATGTGGCTCCTAGGTCCAGAAAGAACAAAAAGGTAGCGGCTAGCAAGACGTCTCAACAGGGACCAACGACAACACCGACCGTCCGTCAATCTGAAGACGCGGGCGTGGCCTCTGTAACTTTCGCTGTACCCTTGTCGAGTGAGCGCCCCGCACTGTCGACTGCACCGGCGTTTCCTTCAGTCGTCCAATCTCCCGCTCTGGAGCTCCAAGCTGCTGCACCCGGGTCGTCTGCCCCCTTGTTCACCAGCTACCCTGTTCCGGAAAACCAGTCAGATGCGGCTGCGGAAGCCATCCGTCAGGCTAACGTGATGACAGAGCGGATGAAGATGGTGCACAAGAATAGCCAGGCTGCTTACGACGCCGGCGCTGCTCTCCGGGCCAATGTCCAAGTAAGTAGACTTTCGACTGACCTTATTCTATTAGGATATGCTACCCGAAATATTTTCTTCCATACAATCTCCTGTTGTTTGCATCGAATCTTTACACCCACTGGGTGTTTTGTTGTCTTTGGTATTTGCGCTCTTCCACTCGGTCTGGGTGAGTAGGATCTGAACTGGTGGGGGCACGCTAAGTGCACCCACTGGGTGTAGTCCCCGAGACCGTAGTCGACTGCTGGCAGTTGACTGGGGTCTGAGTTCTTTCTTCCTTTCTTTTCTTCCACTCGACCCTACCGGACCAGTCGAATGAGATCTGAACTGGTGGGGGCACGCTAAGTGCACCCACTGGGTGTAGTCCCCGAGACCGTAGTCGACTGCTCGTAGTCGACTGTGGTCTGGATAGATTTTTTTTGACTCGACCTAGGCGAACCGGTCGAGCTGGGTCTGAATCAGCGGGGGCACGCCAAGTGCACCCGCTGGGTGTAGTCCCCGAGACCACAGTCGACTGCGTGCAGTCGGCTAGGGTCTAAGTGAACTCTTGATCTTGTCAATTGACACGTCTTTTGCCTTCTGCAGAAATTTTGTACTCTCCTTTCTAAGTTTGCTAAACTTGAGGAGAAGCAGAGGCAACTCAACGTCGACTTGGAGCTGGCCCAACAGAATTTGAAGAAAGCTCAAGATGAAGCTGCTGGTATGGAAGGTAACTGCCTGTCGACTGTTCATGTCGATCGTCTTTTAAAATATTTCTTTTGATCTCTTATTTGATCTGATTGCTTCTTTTGTAGAGAAAATGAAGTTGGCTCTGGAGAAAAAGGACTCAGACCTTGTAGCTGCACAGAAGGAAGCCAAGGATAAGACTGCCCTTGCAGACCAGAAGCTGGCTTCAGTCGGGGCATTGGAAGGGGAGGTGAACAACCTGAAGTCTTGTCTCAATGAGTCTAACTGAGAAGTGAGTCGTCTGAAGAAGGATAAAATTGCCTTCAATGAAAAGCTAGAGTCTGCGATCCATAAGAGGAATGATACGGAAGCTTATCTAAGAACTCTTGCCAAGAAGCTCTATCTTATGCTGGAAGGTACTCTTTTTAAACCGACTGTGTTGATGCTTGCAAATGAATCATGTCCAGTCGACTCACTAACTTTTTGACTTCAGAATTCTGTCAAGACTTTGACGAGGAAACCGGAAGGGTCAGACGGGTCTGGACCCTATCGCTTCTCCAGTTTGTGACCAAACTTCCATGAATGTGCCCCGACTGGAGTCTCGTGTCGCCGGCGTCACAAGTTACCTCGCGCGTCTAAAGGTGGCAGTCTCACGAGTCGACTCATTGCTCTGGCCAAGGGCGATGCTTCAAAATGACCTGGAATCTCTAATGGCTCGACTCGACGAGATCCCTGATCGAGTGCTAGAATGGAAGAAGTCCTCCGCCCGGTGTGGTGCTGACGTGGCGTTGTCCTTGGTACGAGTCCACTGCAAGGAAGCTCGTGAAGACAAGCTGGCGGCGATCAAGGTCGCCAACACCAAAAGGCATGACTTCCAGTCCTTCATGGAGACTTTCATCGCTGCTGCCACTCGGATCGCGGATGGGATCGACTTGGACGAATTCATCGAACCTGCTAGCCCTCCTCTTGCCGAGTGAACAAACTTATGAGATTTGAATCTGCCTTAAATTTGCCTCGGAATGCCTAGTGATTGCTGTAACCGTTAAACTCCTTCGGGCTTGATGCTTGAATACTTTTGATTTGCTGCTTGGAACTTTAGGATTTATCCGAATTTCTTTTGAGTATACTTGCGATTGCTTTTGGGATCTGCTCCGTTGTGTTTGTGGCATAGCTCGGAGGAGAAGGTTGCGGTCGACCTGCGCTTCGTCGTCCTTGCAGACAAGGATGGAGCGTATGTTGTATTTGTGGCATAGATCGGAGAAGGAGGCCGCGGTCGACCTGCGCCTCGTCATCATTGCGGACAAGGATGGAGCGTATGTTGTATTTGTGGCGTAGCTCGGAGAAGAGGGCCGCGGTCGACCTGTGCCTCGTCATCCCTGCGGACAAGGATGGAGCGTACATTGTATTTGTGGCGTAGCTCAGAGAAGAGGGCTGCGGTCGACCTGCGCCTCGTCATCCTTGCAGACAAGGATGAAGCGTACGTTATATTTGTGGCATAGCTCGGAGAAGAGGGCCGCGGTCGACCTGCGCCTCGTCATCCTTGCGGACAAGGATGGAGCGTACGTTGTATTTCTGGCGTAGCTCGGAGAAGAGGACCGCGGTCGACCTGCACCTCGTCATCCTTGCGTATTTTATAAACTTAGGCGAGCACTGGACTACAGCTAAGCCCCCGAGTGAGAGGATTACTCGCCACTCGGTTGGATTTTACAAACTTAGGTGAGTACTGGACTGCAGCTAAGCCTCCGAGTGGGAGGATTGCTCACCACTCGGTAGGACTTTACAGACTTAGGCGAGTACTGGACTACAGCTAATCCCCCGAGTGGGAGGATTGCTCTCCACTCGGTAGGATTTTACAAACTTAGGCGAGTACTGGACTGCAGCTAAGACCCCGAGTGGGAGGATTGCTCTCCACTCGGTAGGATATTTACAAACTTAGGCGAGTACTGGACTGCAGCTAGGCCTCTGAGTGGGAGGATTGCTCTCCACTCGGTAGGATTTTTACAAACTTAGGCGAGTACTGGACTGCAGCTAAGCCCCCGAGTGGGAGGATTGCTCTCCACTCAATAGGACTTTTACAAACTTAGGCGAGTACTGGACTGCAGCTAAGCCCCCGAGTGGGAGCATTGCTCTCCACTCGGTAGGATTTTACAAACTTAGGCGAGTACTGGACTGTAGCTAAGCCCCTGAGTGGGAGGATTGCTCTCCACTCGGTAGGATTTTCTTTCGAGCTTAGGCGAAACGGGTTCGCGGCTAAGTCTCCCGAGTAAGAGGCTTGCTCATCACTCGGTAGGATTTTCTTTCGAACTTAGGCGAAATGGATTCGCGGCTAAGCCCACCCACTGGGGGATTTCGGAGGTAAATAAAAACAACAACAATCGTGTGAGAAGACCGAAAAGCTCTTGTCTTTGATGAACAAATTACAAAGATACTTATTATTACATTTTATTTGAACGAGTGCTTAAGTATAAAAGGGGCGAAGCAGCTCCGCATTCCAAGCCCGTGGCTCATCCTTCTGATGTTCAACGCTATAAAGATGGTATGCCCCATTGTGGAGAACTTTGGTGACGATGAAGGGACCTTCCCAAGCCGGGGCGAGCTTGTGTGGTTTCTGTTAATCCACTCGAAGAACCAGGTCTCCTTCTTGAAAGGTTCGACTCCTCACATTTCTGGCGTGGAATCGACGTAAGTGTTGCTGATAAATGGTCGACTGGATCAAGGCCATCTGTCTTTCCTCCTCTAAGAGGTCGATTGAATCCTGCCGGGCCTGCTCTGCTTCCTCTTCGGAGAAGAGCTCGACTCGGGTTGCATTGTGGAGCAGGTCACTTGGCAGAACAACTTCGGCTCCATAGACCAAAAAGAAAGGAGTTCGTCCAGTCGATCGATTGGGATTTGTCCTCAAACCCCAAAGAATTGACGGAAGTTCATCGACCCAAGCGCCTACTGCATGTTTGAGATCACGCATCAGTCGGGGTTTTAGTCCTTTGAGAATTAGGCCATTCGCTCTTTCTGCTTGTCCGTTCGACTGCGGGTGAGCGACTGAAGCATATTCAACTCGTGTGCCTTGAGAAGTGCAAAAAGCTCTGAACTCATCAGAATCGAAGTTCGACCCATTGTCAGTGATGATGCTCTGTGGAACTCCATATCTGAATGTCAATTCTCTGATAAAACTGACAGCGGTGCTGGCTTCAAGACTCTTGATAGGTTTAGCTTCGATCCGTTTGGTAAACTTGTCGACTGCCATGAGCACATGAGTGAAGCCGCTCTTACCAGTTCTCAGTTGTCCAACCATATCCAATCCCCAAACAGCAAGGGTCCAGACGAGGGGATTGGTCTTCTGGGCTGACGCTGGCTTGTGAGACGTGTCCGAGTAAAACTGGCAGCCTTCACATATGTCGACTATATCTTTCGCCATTTCATTTGCTCGTGGCCATTAGAATCCAGCTCGGTATGCTTTAGCCACGATGGCCCGAGAGGACGCATGGTGACCACAGGTCCCCGAGTGGATGTCGTTGAGGATCATTCGATCTTCTTCTGGCGTTATGCATCTCTGACCGACTCCCATCACGCTTTCCCTGAACAATTGTCCTCTTACCACAGTAAAGGCCTTGGATCGATGGATGATCAGCCGAGCCTCTTCTTCGTCCTCTGGGAGTTCCTTTCTGAGGATGTACGCAATGTACGGCACTGTCCAGTCTGGAGTAATGACCAAAACCTCCATGATTAGGTCGACCACGGCTGGGACCTCGACTTCAGTCGGATCTGTGGTGCTCTTAGGCTACGGGGGCTCTTCAGTAAAAGGTTCTTCTTGAACTGTCGGTGTGTGAATATGTTCCAAAAACACATTGCTGGGAATGGCTTCTCTCTTGGAACCTATCTTTGCCAAGTCATCGGCTGCCTGATTTTTCAGACGGGGTATGTGATGGAGCTCTAACCCCTCAAACTTCTTTTCCAACTTCCTCACCGCATTGCAGTAACCAGTCATGGCTGGGCTTCTAACGTCCCATTCTTTCATCACTTGATTGACCACCAAATCTGCGTCGCGGTAAACCATAAGGCGACGGACGCCGAGTGAAATGGCCATACGTAACCCATATAGGAGTGCTTCATATTCTGCTTCGTTATTGGAGGAATCAAAGTGAATCTGGAGGACGTATCTGAGCTTGTTTCCTCGGGGGGATACCAGTACCACCCCAGCACCAGAACCATTCAGCATTTTGGACCCATCAAAGAACATGGTCCAGTGCTCCGAGTGAACTTGAGTCGGCAGTTGCTGTTCGATCCACTTGGCGAGGAAATCTACTATTGCTTGGGACTTGATATCTTTCTTTGCCTCAAACTTGATATCTAAGGGAAGGAGTTCAATCGCCCACTTTGCCACTAGACCAATTGCATCTCTGTTGTGCAGAATCTCCGATAATGGAGCGTCGCTGATGACTCTAACAAAGTGATCAGAGAAATAGTGTGCAACCTTCTTCGTGGTCATGTAAATCCCTGTCACAACCTAGCTAGTCATGCATTAGAGTGTTGCATCATGTTTATTCTTTCATCAGAAACTTGAAATGGGGATGACAGAACCCCCAGTCCCCTCTGAAACCAACTAGGGTTTACTAAAATAATTTCCAATGAACCTGAAATGCCCTTCTAAAATGTCCATCATTTTTGTCTTGGTTCAGAACCTCTGCCAAAAGTGGTGCACATTTTCCTAGGCCATCTTAGGGTTTTTGAATTAATTCATAAATATTTGAATTTGGGCATTTAAAATTATATAAAATATTTAAATGCTCAAATACCTCCAAACTAAAATGTTTCATGTTGGAAATAATCCAGCTATGGACCAGGAGTGATTTGGTGATTTTTGAAATTGCCTAGGTATTTTATTTAATCCAACCAAGTTGCAGAAGTATTAGAAAAACAGAAAACAGAAGAAAATGAAAAAAACTTACCTGGCGCCTGCCCCGGCCCACCTGCCGGCCCAGCCCAGCACCGCTCCAGCGAGCTGCTTGCCGGCCAGGCAGGCAGGCAGGTGCCCGACGGCGACCGCGGCGTGCGCCACGCACCTGCTCGCCGCCTCGCCGCTCCCCTCGCCAGGTGACGTCGAGGATCGGCCTCCCTCTCTCCCCCGAACCCCCCAGACACCCCCTCTCCTCTCCAGCTCCTCCCCCTCGCACGCCCCAGCCATGGCCGACGCCATCGCCGCCACCCCCTCGCCGTAGCCACGCCCTCCGACCACCCCACGCCGTCTCACCGTGTCCAGGAGCTCCGCCGCTGTCCACTTCATCGAGCAGCCGAGCCCCGAGCGCTCGCAACGCCCGAGACCACCGCACTGACCTCGCCCGAGCTCACCGTCGCCGGAGATCCCCTTCAACGCCGTCGTCGCTCCGGTCCATCTTCGGCCGCACCAAGAACTCCGTCGCACTCACTGTGAGCTTAGCCATCTTCCCCTCCCTTCCGTTCTTGCTCCCGAGCCGTGTAGCAACCTCCCGGAGCTCAACCGCACCCACCGCCGTGGAGCTCGTCGCCGACGTGCTCCCGGTCATCCTCCGGCCACAAGATGGTGTCCATCTTACTCACCAAGTTCCGCAGCACCTAGCTAGCTACTCCACGAGCCTCACCGAACCCTCTAGCGCCAAGTTCACCTCCGACTGAACCCCGGTGGCCGCCAAGGTCGTCGCCGGTGCCAACTCCGGCCACCCCGACCCCAACGGACTCCGCCAAGAGCTGCGGTTTGTCCTCAGCTCCACTCCGGTGGTCTCCGCGGCCCATTTGGTGGCCGAAATGGCCAAAACCACTTCCGCCGCCGCGTCGGGCTCGCCGGCGGCTAAACGCCGGTGCAGCCGACCCGGGTTTGACCACGGGTGGGCCCTGGTTGACTCCCCTGAGTCAATGACAGGTGGGGCCCAGCCCTGTTAATTAAACAGGATTAGTTTTAATTAAGTTTTAATTAAAATAATCACCCTGACATGCGGGACCCACTGTCAGGTTTGACCTGGACCAGTTCCGTTGACCTGCTGACGTCACACTGACGTCAGGCTGACGCAGTAATTGATTTTCTGGATTTAATTTAAATCAGGAAATTCCAGAATATTATGTAAACTTCAAAAATTCATAACTTTTATTCTGTAACTCCAAATTGGACAAATTATATATGAAAAATGATCAGAAAAATCCAATCTATCCATCTGTACTATTTTCATGCATGATCAAACAAGTTAAATTGATGTTTTAAGCAGAACAAGGAAAAGCACTTTAAAAGGCCATATTTGAATTTGAAATTTGAATCCTTGATTCAAATTTGTTCAAACCCTTCTGGTTTTAGTTGCATTAGCCCAATACACTCATATTGCCATGTTTCATGCATGCATCATATTGTTGCACATTGTTTGGTGATGTTTGTGTATCGGTGCTCTCTGCGGCAGGTTCTGTCCCCGAAGAGTACCCTGATTACCCTAACGAAGAACTGTATCAGTGCATCGAACCATCAGGCAAGCAACCAACCATTTGATCATATCGATACAATCCCATGTTCTCGCTCCTGCTCTCTTTTACTGCATTAAGACAACGCGTTTCAAACTGCTGTGTGCTACGATAGTTGAACCCATTTCCTCTGCATGACCTGTCATTGCCACAGTAACTAGATGAAACCCACTAGCATGTGTAGGAGTTGCTTGAGCCATATGTATGTGTTGTTCCTACCTTGCTATGCCTGCTATGCTTAGAGTCGTGTCAGGTCTGGTTCATCTGGGTGATGGGCTGGAGTGAAATGATTATGTCGGTAATGAGAGTGGTGTGGTGAACACGATTTGGTAAAGGTATCGATGAAAGGCCATGTAGGAGTACATGGTGGGTTGTTTCATTGAAGCTGACCTTAAGCACTGAGATCTGTATGCGTGATTTAAGATACAGCTACTACCATGCATTGGGCCCTGAAATATGACCCCGCTCGACTTCTTATTCACCCTAGCTCTCTGTCCAGGAGTTGCAAGTAGTTTCTGGTGTTTGTAGCCTACTGGAGGCCGTGGACAGCGCTGACCGTAGGGGTGGGCTGTGATGCGGTAGGTACGTGGCACGGTGTACCGAATACCCGTTAGGTATCTCGGGAACCCTGTTCACATCGTTCGGGGCCGTATGGGAAACCTCGGCCGGACTCCCTGCGGATGGAACCTGAATAGGCGATAAACCTGGACTAGAGGCTTAAGTGTTTAGGTAGGTCATGGTCTACACCCACGTCGGCTTTCGCTTGAAGTCTGCCGAGCACATGTCGTGTGCAGACACTAAGTGGTGGAAACATGTATGAAGAAGTACACCCCTGCAGGGTTAACATGATCTATTCGAATAGCCGCGTCCGCGGTAAAGGACTACTTGGTTGCCTATACAGTTCATAGACAAGTAAATGGAAACTACTAAAAACCTCAAGATAAGTGTGAGTGCCGAGGATGGCTCTTCCGTAGGAAGACGGAGGTGGATCCTCGGTAGTGTATTGAAGTGGTGAGTAGTGGACTCGTGTGCGCAAAACCATTTCAAGTTGGAGTATCGTAGGATAGCCTAGCCAAGAGTCAAAGCTGGCTTGCTGCAATAACTCCACCAACCCTTCTTGATACTATGCATGTATGTAGGATCTGATGTAAGTCTTGCTGAGTACCTTTGTACTCATGTTGCTATAATCTACATTTTTACAGAAGACGCTGCAACCCCTTCTGATGGGTTCTATGTAGACGTTGACATCAACGAGTAGGCTAAAGACCCAGGTGGTGACCCTGAGCTTGTGAAGGACCACGTAGTATAGCTAGGCTTTCCAAGCCTCTTTTATTTTACTAGTTGTCTGTACTCAGACAAGTTACTTCCGCTGTTGGTTTGTATGAATGTATGACTTGTATGTTGGGTCGTGAGACCCGTACCTTTGTGTATGTTATGTATGGCTCACTGAGCCTTAAATAAAGTACTTGTGTCGTAGAGTCATGTTGTGATGCTTCGTTGTATTTGCACATATCGAGCATATTGTGTGTATGATTGAAATGCTTGGTATGTGTGGGATCTGACTATCTAGTTGTTTATCTTTAGTAGCCTCTCTTACCGGGAAATGTCTCCTAGTGTTACCGCTGAGCCATGGTAGCTTGCTACTGCTCTGGAACACTTAGGCTGGCCGGCATGTGTCCTTCTTCGTTCCTGTGTCTGTCCCTTCGGGGAAATGTCACGCTTTGAGTACCGGAGTCCTGTTAGCCCGCTACAGCCCGGTTTACCGGAGTCCTGCTAGCCCAGTGCTACAGCCCGGACCCACTTGCTGATGACCGACACGTTCGAAGCTGGGTCATGGATGCCTGTCCCTGTAAGTCTGTGCCACTTTGGGTTTGCGACTAGCCATTTCAGCCCGGGCTCTTTATCATATGGATGCTAGCGACACTATCATATACGTGAGCCAAAAGGCGCAAACGGTCCCGGGAAAAGGTAAGACGACACCCGTGGGGATACCGTGCGTGAGGCCGCAAAGTGATATGAGGTGTTACCAGCTAGATCGATGTGACATCGAGTCGGGGTCCTGACAGCGTTGGCATCAGAGCCGGACTGCCTGTAGGTTCTCCAAGCCAAACTGGTCGATGTTGAGTCTAGAAATTCTTTAGTTATATGTAGGGGAATTGTTTGTGGGTTGGAACGTAAGGCTCTTTTTACTCCTTATACCTTATGACTTTCTGATCTGAGTCAGTCCATTCTTCCACCGGAGGTTAAGGAATTAGGATCTGTTCTCTCTATCAGGATCACGAGTTACTAATCAGTAGTACCTTATAAGTTTGATGGATACAAGCCTAGTTCAGTTCTACTACCACATTATGTTGTTAGAATGGATCCAGAACTTTGATATGATGATGTTGAGTGTGTATGAAATCCTTTGTCAAATGTCTCAAAATCCTTCTTGAGCATTTACAGCTGTTATGCTGCCGAAATTTCGCTAGAAATTCTAATGCCTTTGCATTATGATGGTGCTTTCAGATGGCCACTCGCGACCTTAATCAAGTGGTTCGCCTGACTCGATGCCTAGATGTACCCGGCCATACTGCTAAGTTGGTCAGGGTAATGACTGAGGCTGGATACCGCTGGTATCCTGAGTACACGGTCGAAGAGCAATTCCGAGACTTTAATCAAAGCCAGTATCTCTGCACTGTCAGGATATTTCCATCTTATCCTGGATCCACCGAGCCTCTTCACTGCTCTTATGGACTCGGGGTTACTATTGAGATGGCTGTGCAGGACGCCGCCTACTCTATGATGACCATTATGCGAGTCAGATCTGGTATATTTCGGGACTCTGATTTCTGGTATATGCCAGGATCACTTCCGGGAGCACAAGGGTATCTCCAGGCTATCTATGCTGACCCCACTCAGGAGGATTCACGGACTCGCACCACTGCTGAGATGCTCGAGGATAAGGACCGTGAAAATCGGGCCTTAAGGCTAGAGCTCTTCAACACCCGTGCTGACCACTGGGCCACTTTGACTCGGTTCGCACCGGCGGTGCAAGCTGGATTCTCAGATATGCGCGATCTCTATCCTGTGAGATCTGCTCTGCCAGACGTGATGGTTTGGCGTGATGTAGGAGGCATCACCCCACCTCGCGGTCCCCGCAGGCCACCGTTTGTTGGTCCAAGGCCTCATCCTAGCCCCTATGGTCCACAAGCTCCGCGAGACCGTCTGTTTCCAGATGATCATGTTGAGCTCCCAGGCTATGGAGGTGACTTCTACGAGGACTACTACGGATCGGTCTGAGTTAGTGGTAGTATCACTAGTTCGCACTAGCTGTGTCGTCTATCGTCCCGCGTGACTCGTGGGATATGACCTAGTTTGTACTCCTTCCGGAGGTGTAGAAAAATAATGTATAGGAGCTTGGAATGCCTCCGATGAGATGTAATCCTCTTTTCACCGTAATAGTACTTTGTTTGGTCTTGTACTAAACCCTGTATGGTGTGTATGACGATGGAATAAAAGAAGCAGTTTCTGTATCTACCATGTCATACGGATGATCATCTTGCATTCCAAGTTATTTCTTACATTATGAATCCTATGTCGGAATTTTACCATCCTGACTAAATCATTGTCTTGTTTACCTAGGATGGTCAACACGCGCGCTAACCCTGCTTCTCAAGAGCAGGCCGAAGGCAGTGAAGCCAGGGATGTAAATCTGCCTCATCCTCCTTCACTAGCCGAGGTGATGATGGAAGCTGAGAGAAACAAGCGGGAGACAAACCGTTTGTTGGAGCGTATTGAACAGAATACAGCACACCATCAGAGGGCTAACGTGGTGTCACTCAGTGATTTTATCAAATTGCATCCACCCACGTTCCACCACTCCGTCGAGCCTCTCGACGCTGATGACTGGCTTCGCAGTATCTCTCACAAACTGCGTTCCGCGCTAGTAGCGGAGGCTGACAAGGTCACCTTTGCTGCATATCATCTTGAAGGCCCCGCCAGTCTATGGTGGGAGAATTATGGAGCTATGCGCCCAGCGGGCCATGTCACTACTTGGGCTGAATTCAGCGAGGCTTTCCGTGAACATCACATTCCGGAGGGTCTCATGGACCGTAAACGTGAAGAATTTTGCAGTTTCACCCAAGGCCGACTTTCTGTGGATGCTTACAGCAGGGAGTTTGGTAATCTCGCATGATATGCAACTGAGGAAGTGTCTACCGATGCCAAGAAGCAAGCAAGGTTCCGTAAGGGCCTTAGTCCTGAGCTTCGCCGCGACCTCCGTCTGCATGAGTGCACATCTTTTTCGAAACTTGTCAACAAAGCCATCAGTGCTGAAACTGGTCAGACTGACTATGACGCAACACGCAAGCATGGCCGTGACATGGGTTCCTCATCCGGTGCTGGTCCTCAGAAGCGCCGCGTGTGGGTACCCAACACCGCCCTGCCACCCAGGTTTACACCGAGGCCATCCTTCCAGGCGCCTCGCCCCGTTCAACAGTCTGCTCCAGCCAAGCCCTATGGGGGTCCAACTAACAATGCTCCTCCACGTACCAGTTCCGTGACTTGTTTCAAGTGTGGGGAATCTGGTCACTATATGCGTGAGTGTCCCCAGACCAACCCCAATCAATCTGCTAAAGCTGTTGGCCGTGGCAAGCCGACAGGAAAAATATTCCATGCCAAGCCGGTTACCGCTTCACGTGGCCATGTCAACTGTATCTCTGCCGAAGAAGCTCAAGAGGATCCCAACGTCGTTCTCGGTACGCTTCTTGTTAACTGCCACCTGGCATCTATCCTTTTCGATACAGGAGCCTCTCATTCTTTTATATCTGAAAACTATGCTCGCTTGCATAACGTCGCATTCGGTGATATGCCAACCTCTATGGTAATTCAAACTCCGGGATCCAAATGGCAAACTTCTAGAGTAAGCCATGGAAATGAAATCCAAGTCGACAGACTTGTTTTCCTCGCGTCTTTGATAGCCTTTAAATCTTCAGATATTAATATCATTTTGGGTATGGACTGGATGTCAGCTCATCAAGCCAAAATTGATTGCTTCTCTAGGACTGTTCAACTTACCCATCCTTCGGGGAAGATAGTCAATGTCTTGACCCGAATAGCCAAGCAACAATTATATTCTCTTAACGCCAGCCCTTTGCCAGACCTTGAGGACGTTCCGGTAGTCCGTGACTTCCCGGATGTCTTTCCAGAGGAATTGCCAGGTGTTCCACCTGACAGGGATGTTGAGTTTGTAATAGACCTCATTCCAGGAACCGTTTCGATTGCTAGAAGACCTTATAAGATGGCACCCCTAGAACTAGCCGAGCTTAAGAAACAACTCGATGAGTCCTTGAAAAATGGTTTCATCCGACCTAGCTCATCTCCGTGGGCTTGCCCCGTCCTATTCGTCAAGAAGAAGGATGGTACGGACCGGATGGTTGTAGATTACCGACCTGTCAATTTGGTCACAATCAAGAACAAATATCCACTTCCCAGGATCAACGACCTGTATGATCAGCTCGCTGGATCCTCAGTCTTCTCCAAGATGGATTTGAGGTTGGGCTACCATCAAATCAAAATCAGAAACGGGGACATTCCTAAAACGGCCTTCGTTACTCGTTATGGCCAATACGAGTACACCGTCATGTCCTTCGGATTAACCAACGCTCCAGCCACCTTTTCTCGGTTAATGAACTCAATCTTCATGGAGTATTTGGATAAATTTGTCGTGGTTTACCTCGATGATATACTCATCTACTCCGAGAACGAGGAAGAACATGCCGAACATCTAAGGCTAGTGTTGCAGAAACTTCGAGAGCATCGCCTTTATGCCAAATTTTCTAAATGTGAATTCTGGTTGTCAGAAGTGACCTATCTGGGTCATGTAATATCTGGTAAAGGTATTGCTGTTAACCCTGAGCGAGTTCAAGCCGTCCTTAATTGGACTCCACCTGAATCGGTCAAGCAAGTTCGGAGTTTCCTAGGCTTAGCGAGCTATTGCCGTCGCTTTGTCGAAAACTTCTCCAAAGTTGCTAAACCTCTAACCGAACTCCTCAAGAAAGATAAGAAGTTCGAATGGACTCCACAATGTGAGCACAGCTTTCAGGAACTGAAAAGACGCCTGACTTCTGCTCCCGTGCTGGTACCGCCAGACTTTTCTAAGGACTTTGCTATCTACTGCGACGCCTCGCGACAAGGACTAGGTTGCATTCTCATGCAAGATCGACACGTAATTGCCTACGCTTCACGGCAATTGCACCCACATGAGGAGAATTATCCCACTCATGATCTAGAGCTTGCAGCCGTAGTCTATGCACTTAAGACCTGGCGACATTACCTCCTCGGTAATCGTTGTGAAATATTCACTGATCACCAAAGTCTGAAGTATATTTTCACCCAACCGGATCTGAATCTCAGGCAATGACGTTGGGTTGAATTGATCACAGACTTCGACTTAGGAATAACCTACACCCCAGGGAAAGCCAACGTCATGGCTGATGCGCTAAGTCGTAAATCTTATTGTAACAACCTGATGTTACAACAAAGTCAACCGCTTCTCCATGAGGAATTTCGGAAGCTTAACCTTCACATTGTTCCTCAAGGATTTCTCTCCACCTTGGTGGCGAAACCTACTCTTACGGATCAAATCATTGCTGCCCAGAAGCGAGATAAGGGAATAGCTAAGATCAAGGAGAACATTGCTAGCGGAGGTGCTAGTTGTTTCTCCACAAATGATCATGGTGTTGTGTACTTTGAGAACCGTCTAGTGGTTCCCAAGAACCAGCATCTACGGCAGTTGATCCTTAAGGAGGCTCATGAATCTCCTCTCACTATTCATCCCGGTAGTACTAAGATGTATCAGGACCTACGCCAGAGGTTCTGGTGGACTAGGATGAAGAGAGAAATTGCTCAGTATATTGCTAATTGCGACGTCTGTCGTCGTGTAAAAGCAGAGCATCAACGGCCTGCTGGCACCCTTCAACCCCTAGCTATTCCTGAATGGAAATGGGATAAAATTGGTATGGATTTCATTACCGGTTTTCCCAGGACCAAGAGAGGGAATAATGCTATTTTCGTCGTGGTCGATCGTCTTTCCAAAGTAGCCCATTTCCTACCTGTTCGTGAGAGTATAACCGCTAGTCAGTTGGCAGATTTGTACATCTCTCGAATAGTGTCTCTCCATGGTGTTCCTTTGGAAATTAACTCGGATCGAGGAAGTCTCTTCACCTCTCGATTTTGGGAAAGTTTCCAAAATGCTATGGGAACCCGTCTCTCCTTTAGCACCGCTTTCCACCCTCAGTCGAGTGGTCAAGTGGAACGCGTCAACCAAATTCTAGAAGACATGCTTCGAGCCTCTGTTATCTCATTCGGAATGGACTGGGAGAAGTGCCTTCCATTTGCCGAATTCGCTTACAACAACAGCTATCAATCTAGCTTAGGTAAAGCCCCTTTTGAAGTTCTCTATGGACGACGGTGTCGAACACCCCTTAACTGGTCAGAGACCGGGGAAAGACAATTCTTTGGCCCGGATATGATTCAGGAAGCAGAGGATAATCTTACATATCGAGAGTACCCCATTCGTATCCTCGATCAGGCCGAGCGTACCACTCGACGCCAGAACATAAAGTTTCTCAAGGTTCAATGGTCGCACCATTCTGAGGATGAAGCAACTTGGGAAAGGGAGGATCGTCTTCGACTTGAATATCCCGCCTTCTTCTCGGAGGAACCCAAATCTCGGGACGAGATTCTTTTGAGTGGGGGTGAGTTGTCACAACCTAGCTAGTCATGCATTAGAGTGTTGCATCATGTTTATTCTTTCATCAGAAACTTGAAATGGGGATGACAGAACCCCCAGTCCCCTCTGAAACCAACTAGGGTTTACTAAAATAATTTTCAATGAACCTGAAATGCCCTTCTAAAATGTCCATCATTTTTGTCTTGGTTCAGAACCTCTGCCAAAAGTGGTGCACATTTTCCTAGGCCATCTTAGGGTTTTTGAATTAATTCATAAATATTTGAATTTGGGCATTTAAAATTATATAAAATATTTAAATGCTCAAATACCTCCAAACTAAAATGTTTCATGTTGGAAATAATCCAGCTATGGACCAGGAGTGATTTGGTGATTTTTGAAATTGCCTAGGTATTTTATTTAATCCAACCAAGTTGCAGAAGTATTAGAAAAACAGAAAACAGAAGAAAATGAAAAAAACTTACCTGGCGCCTGCCCCGGCCCACCTGCCGGCCCAGCCCAGCACCGCTCCAGCGAGCTGCTTGCCGGCCAGGCAGGCAGGCAGGTGCCCGACGGCGACCGCGGCGTGCGCCACGCACCTGCTCGCCGCCTCGCCGCTCCCCTCGCCAGGTGACGTCGAGGATCGGCCTCCCTCTCTCCCCCGAACCCCCCAGACACCCCCTCTCCTCTCCAGCTCCTCCCCCTCGCACGCCCCAGCCATGGCCGACGCCATCGCCGCCACCCCCTCGCCGTAGCCACGCCCTCCGACCACCCCACGCCGTCTCACCGTGTCCAGGAGCTCCGCCGCTGTCCACTTCATCGAGCAGCCGAGCCCCGAGCGCTCGCAACGCCCGAGACCACCGCACCGACCTCGCCCGAGCTCACCGTCGCCGGAGATCCCCTTCAACGCCGTCGTCGCTCCGGTCCATCTCCGGCCGCACCAAGAACTCCTTCGCACTCACTGTGAGCTTAGCCATCTTCCCCTCCCTTCCGTTCTTGCTCCCGAGCCGTGTAGCAACTTCCCGGAGCTCAACCGCACCCACCGCCGTGGAGCTCGTCGCCGACGTGCTCCCGGTCATCCTCCGGCCACAAGATGGTGTCCATCTTACTCACCAAGTTCCGCAGCACCTAGCTAGCTACTCCACGAGCCTCACCGAACCCTCTAGCGCCAAGTTCACCTCCGACCAAACCCCGGTGGCCGCCAAAGTCGTCGCCGGCGCCAACTCCGGCCATCCCGACCTCAACGGACTCCGCCAAGAGCTGCGGTTTGCCCTCAGCTTCCCTCCGGTGGTCTCCGCGGCCCATTTGGTGGCCGAAATGGCCAAAACCACTTCCGCCGCCGCGTCGGGCTCGCCGGCGGCTAAACGCCGGTGCAGCCGACCCGGGTTTGACCACGGGTGGGCCCTGGTTGACTCCCCTGAGTCAATGACAGGTGGGGCCCAGCCCTGTTAATTAAACAGGATTAGTTTTAATTAAGTTTTAATTAAAATAATCACCCTGACATGCGGGACCCACTGTCAGGTTTGACCTGGACCAGTTCCGTTGACCTGCTGACGTCACACTGACGTCAGGCTGACGCAGTAATTGATTTTCTGGATTTAATTTAAATCAGGAAATTCCAGAATATTATTTAAACTTCAAAAATTCATAACTTTTATTCTGTAACTCCAAATTGGACAAATTATATATGAAAAATGATCAAAAAAATCCAATCTATCCATCTGTACTATTTTCATGCATGATCAAACAAGTTAAATTGATGTTTTAAGCAGAACAAGAAAAGGCACTTAAAAAGGCCATATTTGAATTTGGAATTTGAATCTTTGATTCAAATTTGTTCAAACCCTTCTGGCTTTAGTTGCATTAGCCCAATACACTCATATTGCCATGTTTCTTGCATGCATCATATTGTTGCACATTGTTTGGTGATGCTTGTGTATCGATGCCCTTTGCGACAGGTTCTGTCCCCGAGGAGTACCATGATTACCCTAACGAAGAACCGTATCAGTGCATCGAACCATCAGGCAAGCAACCAACCATTTGATCATATCGATACAATCCCATGTTCTCGCTCCTGCTCTCTTTTACTGCATTAAGACAACGCGTTTCAAACTGCTGTGTGCTACGATAGTTGAACCCATTTCCTCTGCATGACCTGTCATTGCCACAGTAACTAGATGAAACCCACTAGCATGTGTAGGAGTTGCTTGAGCCATATGTATGTGTTGTTCCTACCTTGCTATGCCTGCTATGCTTAGAGTCGTGTCAGGTCTGGTTCATCTGGGTGATGGGCTGGAGTGAAATGATTATGTCGGTAATGAGAGTGGTGTGGTGAACACGATTTGGTAAAGGTATCGATGAAAGGCCATGTAGGAGTACATGGTGGGTTGTTTCATTGAAGCCGACCTTAAGCACTGAGATCTGTATGCGTGATTTAAGATACAGCTACTACCATGCATTAGGCCCTGAAATATGACCCCGCTCGACTTCTTATTCACCCTAGCTCTCTGTCCAGGAGTTGCAAGTAGTTTCTGGTGTTTGTAGCCTACTGGAGGCCGTGGACAGCGCTGACCGTAGGGGTGGGCTGTGATGCGGTAGGTACGTGGCACGGTGTACCGAATACCCGTTAGGTATCTCGGGAACCCTGTTCACATCGTTCGGGGCCGTATGGGAAACCTCGGCCGGACTCCCTGCGGATGGAACCTGAATAGGCGATAAACCTGGACTAGAGGCTTAAGTGTTTAGGTAGGTCGTGGTCTACACCCACGTCGGCTTTCGCTTGAAGTCTGCCGAGCACATGTCGTGTGCAGACGCTAAGTGGTGGAAACATGTATGAAGAAGTACACCCCTGCAGGGTTAACATGATCTATTCGAATAGCCGCGTCCGCGGTAAAGGACTACTTGGTTGCCTATACAGTTCATAGACAAGTAAATGGAAACTACTAAAAACCTCAAGATAAGTGTGAGTGCCGAGGATGGCTCTTCCGTAGGAAGACGGAGGTGGATCCTCGGTAGTGTATTGAAGTGGTGAGTAGTGGACTCGTGTGCGCAAAACCATTTCAAGTTGGAGTATCGTAGGATAGCCTAGACAAGAGTCAAAGCTGGCTTGCTGCAATAACTCCACCAACCCTTCTTGATACTATGCATGTATGTAGGATCTGATGTAAGTCTTGCTGAGTACCTTTGTACTCATGTTGCTATAATCTACATTTTTACAGAAGACGCTGCAACCCCTTCTGATGGGTTCTATGTAGACGTTGACATCAACGAGTAGGCTAAAGACCCAGGTGGTGACCCTGTGCTTGTGAAGGACCACGTAGTATAGCTAGGCTTTCCAAGCCTCTTTTATTTTACTAGTTGTCTGTACTCAGACAAGTTACTTCCGCTGCTGGTTTGTATGACTGTATGACTTGTATGTGGGGTCGTGAGACCCGTACCTTTGTGTATGTTATGTATGGCTCACTGAGCCTTAAATAAAGTACTTGTGTCGTAGAGTCATGTTGTGATGCTTCGTTGTATTTGCACATATCGAGCATATTGTGTGTATGATTGAAATGCTTGGTATGTGTGGGATCTGACTATCTAGTTGTTTATCATTAGTAGCCTCTCTTACCGGGAAATGTCTCCTAGTGTTACCGCTGAGCCATGGTAGCTTGCTACTGCTCTGGAACACTTAGGCTGGCCGGCATGTGTCCTTCTTCGTTCCTGTGTCTGTCCCTTCGGGGAAATGTCACGCTTTGAGTACCGGAGTCCTGTTAGCCCGCTACAGCCCGGTTTACCGGAGTCCTGCTAGCCCAGTGCTACAGCCCGGACCCACTTGCTGATGACCGACACGTTCGAAGCTGGGTCATGGATGCCTGTCCCTGTAAGTCTGTGCCACTTTGGGTTTGCGACTAGCCATGTCAGCCCGGGCTCTTTATCATATGGATGCTAGCGACACTATCATATACGTGAGCCAAAAGGCGCAAACGGTCCCGGGAAAAGGTAAGACGACACCCGTGGGGATACCGTGCGTGAGGCCGCAAAGTGATATGAGGTGTTACCAGCTAGATCGATGTGACATCGAGTCGGGGTCCTGACAATCCCATAAACAAGCTTCTGATAGTGTGAATATCTCTGCTTTGACGGAGTCAGAACTTCAGAAATATAATAAACCGGGCGCTGAACTTTATAAGCTTTTCCTTCTTCTTCCTGCTCGACCGTAAGTACTGTACTGACGACTTGTCCAGTGGCAACTATATAAAGCAGTAAAGGCTCTTTGCTGATTGGAGCAACAAGCACCGGCTGGGTGGAAAGCAGGGCTTTTAGCTCTGCAAATGCTGCATCAGCTTCAGGAGACCACTCGAACTTATCTGATTTCTTCATCAGTCGGTAAAGAGGCAGTGCCTTTTCACCGAGGCGAGAAATGAATCGACCTAGCGTGACCAAACAACCAGTAAGGTTCTGGACATCATGCACACGCACAGGGCGTTTCATCCGGAGTATAGCACCCACTTTCTCTGGGTTAGCATCGATCCCTCGTTCGGAAACGAGAAAACCGAGTAATTTTCTGCCCGGAACTCCAAACGTGCACTTTGATGGATTAAGCTTGATATCATACCTTCTGAGGTTGGCAAAGGTTTCAGCAAGGTCAGTCAGTAGGTCGGAACCTTTATGTGACTTGACCACAATGTCATCCATGTATGCTTCCACATTCCGATTGATCTGAGTGAGCAGGCACTTCTGAATCATCCGCATGAATGTCGCTCCAGCGTTCTTCAAACCGAATGGCATAGTGACATAACAGAAGCACCCAAATGGGGTGATGAATGCTGTTTTCATCTCGTCGGGTCCGTACAGACGGATCTGGTCGCACCCCGCAGTCGAGTCGGCTATCTGGTCAATGCGAGGGAGAGGAAAGTGATCTTTCGGGCAGGCCCGATTGATATGTTTGAAGTCGATGCACATGAGAAGTGAGTCATCCTTCTTTGCGACCATGACCACATTGGCTAACCACTTGGAGTGGTAAATATCACGGATAAACTAACCTGCCAAAAGCCGAGCCACCTCTTCATCGATTGCCTTCCTCTTTTGTACGACGGACCGTCGAAGATGTTCTTTGACTGGCTTCACTTTCGAGTCGACTCGCCAACGGTGCTCAGCCAGTCCCCTGGGAACACCTGGCACGTCCGAAGGTTTCCATGCAAAGATGTCCCAGTTCTCACGAAGGAACTGGGTGAGCGCTTCTTCCTATCTGGAGTCGAGTGTCGTTGAAATGTGAGTCGGAGCAGCATTGGGATCCGTCGGGTGAATGTGAATCAACTTTGTTTCGCCAGACGACTGGAATGCTGAATCTGTGGTGGGCTTCTTGGCTCGCAACAAATCACTCGGATCTGCATTTTTTTGATATTCTTGCAATTCTACTATGGCCATCTGTGCATCGACGATCTTTGAGCCCTTTTGGAAGCACTCTTCCACCTTCTTCCGATTACCAGTGATAGTGATCACCCCTTTGGGACCAGGCATCTACAATTTGAGGTACACGTAACATGGTCGAGCCATAAAGCGTGCATAAGCTGGCCAGCCCAGAATAGCATGATAGGCACTCTGGAAATCCAGAACCTCAAATGTCAACTTTTCTCTATGGTAATTCTTGGAATCACTGAAAACCACGTCGAGAGCAATCTGGCCGAGTGATGCAGCCTTCTTGCCAGTAATGACCCCATGGAAACTCATATTACCTTCAGTGAGTCTGGACATCGGAATGCTCATTCCTTTCAACATCTCTCGATATAGTATATTCAGGCCACTGCCACCATCCATCAGAACCTTAGTCAGTCGGGTGCCTTCGACTACTAGGTCGACCACCAATGCTTGTATCACATGGGTGGCTATGTGTGCTGGGTGATCGAACTGGTCGAATGTAATGGCAGTCCGGGACCACTTCAAATAACTGGGTGTCACTGGAGCGACCATGTTCACTTCTCTGTTGATGACTTTCAATCGACTTTTACTCTCAATGTCAGCGAAAATCATCAGAGTGGAATTCACGTGGGGATAACCATCATCATCTACTTCCTCGTCCTCAACCTTGTCTGCTTCTTTCTCCTTTTCCTTGGGATGTTTCTCTCGGAACTGTTGGATTAGGAGTCGACACTGCCGAGTGGTATACTTCGGGTAAATGAAGTTACCCTCTTCATCTTTTTTGGTGTGGATGTGGCATGGCAAATCCAGCACATCATTTCCATCTTGATCTTTTACTTTCTTGGGGTTCCACGGCCCTATGGGCTTCCCCTTGAACTTTCCTTGAGTCATGGCTAAGGCTTCACCAGGAGCGGCTGGCTCGGCTTTGCACTTCTGCTTCCAACTGGAGTTTCCTCCCCCGGTTTCATGGGCGACTGTTCTGTGCTTGCCACTCTGGAGTCGGTCTTCTTCTTCACCCTTGGCATACTTGGTGGCAATTTCCATCATCCAAGTCAGAGTCATATCTCCTGTCCGACCGAATTTCATATTCAACTCCCGATATTTGACACCTTCTTTAAAGGCACAAATTGCCTGATGATCAGTCACATTCTCCACCGTGTGATGCAATGTGATCCATCTCTGGATATAATCCCTCAAAGACTCATTCTGTTTCTGAACGCAACACTGTAATTCGGTCAACCCTGACGGCCGTTTGCAAGTACCTTCGAATGTTCTGACAAATACTCGGGCAAGATCTTCCCAAGTATAAATACTGTTAGGTGCTAACTGATTCAGCCATGCTCTAGCCGAGCCCTCCAACATCAGAGGAAGGTGTTTCATGGGCACTTCACCATTGCCGCCACCAATCTGTACAGCCTCTCGGTAGTCTTCGAGCCAAGTGTCTGGCTTGGACTCTCCAGTGAACTTACTGACTTCAGTCGCCAACCTGAAGTTGGGGGGAATCACTGCAGCCCTGATGGCTCTGCTGAAGCACTTGGACCTGACATGCACAATGCTGCTGGTTGGTGGATCTATGTCACGACCTTCCCCGTGATCCCTGTTTCTGTTGAACAAGCCCTGAACGAGAATAGATCTCGCATCAAAGCCTGGTTCTCTGGGCTCGACTGGAATCCCTCGCCCCATCCTGTGAGGGCGTCTATCATAACGCTACCGAGGCACGTACGACCCCCTCCTTGGTGGAGGCGTAGGCACTCGACGACGATCATCGTGATAAACTCAGTGATCATACTGCTCATGGTTTCTATACTGATCTCGTCGATCTCCACGTCCCTCATGCCTCGGGGGCGATCTTGGGCTGTTTAAGCCGACTGAACTATGTCTGCAACCACGGACCTGCTATGGATCTTATTCCACGACTGAGATACTGCGGTATTCTGCTCTTCGACCGCACGGAGAAAGGCTCGGATCTACACCAGACCCTGACCAGCCTCTGACTGGGAGGGTTGGATCGACTCTGCTATCTGGGCTACAGCTGCGAGATTCTAGATCGGAGTTTGATATACCTGAGTCTGAGGCGGAAAAAGTTGACATCGGCTGGATTCAGGAGCACGCTGTCGAGCACGCTCGTCGAGTGCGTGCTGGAGATTCTCCGGTCGAGTGCGCTCAGCCAAGTTGGCCAGGCGCGCCTCCTCCAAGGCCTGGGCCTCAGGGGTTTCTCCAACGATAGGAGTGTGAAGTGCATCCATGTTCCGGCGGCGAAGTTCTTCTCTCTGCTGCGAGGAGAGGGGTTCGGGGCAGTACTCTTCATGAATATGCGACAGATCGCCGCCCCTGTCGCCTCCGTCTTCACAGTTGAAGCCAGGAGGACTGCGCGGTCCATTGACCATCAAAACTTCTGCCGCGGGGTCGCAGCTATCACACTCGGATGCAGTCTCTACGGCGCCAGTCGACAGATCGAACAGGCCATAGAGGGTTTCGTCGGGCTCGATTGCCGCGACTTGAGGGGTGGCCGACTGGCCAGCCACTGAATGCTTCACCCACCGCTGAAGCCTCGATCGACCGGAACGTTTGCTCCGGTGGGCCGTAGGGAGGGGAAAAGCTATAGGAGTCTACTGATACTGGGTCGATGGCTGCCGCAGGAGGACGCCACGGACGCACGCGTGAAAGTGTGTTGCCCCGCGGATGGGGAGCGCGCCGATGTTGAGTGGAGCCTCCTGAAGCCAAGTGGAGTCGTCGGCGACAAACACGACCGCGCCGAGACGGATCTCGCGTCCCTCATCCAAACCACCGCCTGAAACCATGATGAAGGGGATCGGAAAAATTGCAACCTCTCCAACAAGTCGCTAAGACACCTGCCCCAAGGTGGGCACCAACTGTCGTGGTTCTAAGTATAACATTGGAATGGGGGCTAGGAATTTAGAGGCAAGATCCTAGCTATGGAGGAGTTGTACACGCGAGTTTTACGAGTTCAGGCCCTTCTCGGAGGAAGTAACAGCCCTACGTCTCGGAGCCCGGAGGCGGTCGACTGGATTATGCGCGTGTGAGTTACAGGGGGTGCGAACCCTTGTTCCTGAGGAGGGTGGTGGCTTATATAGAGTTCGCCAGACCCCTCCCGCCCTCAGTTACAAAGAGTTTAAGGTACATAAAGGTGGAGACATTACTGGTAATGCCTGTAATAAAAGTACATAAATGACCATTAAAGCTATGACTTAAATCCCGACCGTTGCAGAGTGAGTGGCTCTTAGTCTTCTGGTAGTAGAGTGGTTGTTTATATGGTCGAGTGTCTTCAAGACTGTCGAGTGGAACATGGCTTTATGGTCGAGTGAATGATGATTTTTCTTCGACTACTTATGGTTCTTTAAGGAATGTCCTTGGGGAGGGTATCTTGTTCAGATCCATGACCCTACCCTAGGTACATGACTTCATCAACCGACAATATACATTTTAATAATTTAAGAAGAATATGTACCTGGGACATCGTCGATTTCTTCCGAGTAGGCATCCCGTAAGAAAGAAAGGAAAGCATTTCAAAGGTGTGGCGGATCACCGGACAAAGCCTCGCCACCGTACTAGTGCTGATGTACATGATATGGTCAAGGACTTTAAGGTGATCTTTGGAAAGGGTCCTGGCGGACAACCTCTTCCGAATGACGCTGACGGACGCGCACCCATGTGGAAGAAGAAATCTATATTTTGGAACCTGCCCTATTGGAAAGACCTAGAGGTTCGCTCTGCAATCGACGTGATGTACGTGATGAAGAAACTTTGTGTGGCCCTACTTGGTTTCTTGGTTGTGTATGGGAAGACAAAGTATATACCGGAAGCACGGGAGGACTAGCAAGGTATACATGGAAAATACGGCATACATCAGGTTCATGCCAGCTACGCTCTTACCAAAGAAGAGAAGGAAATCTTCTTTGAATGCCTGCTCAGTATGAAGGTACCGTCTAGCTTCTCGTCGAATATAAAGGGAATAATAAATATGGCAGAGAAAAAGTTCCAGAACCTAAAGTCTCATGACTGCCACGTGATTACGACGCAACTGCTTCCGGTTGCATTGAGGGTGCTTCTACCGGAAAACGTTCGATTAGCCATTGTGAAGCTATGTGCATTTCTCAATACAATCTCTCAGAAGGTAATCGATCCAGAAATCATACCAAGGTTAGAGAATGTTTTGGTGCAATGTCTTGTCAGTTTCGAGTTGGTGTTCCCACCATCCTTCTTCAACATCATGACACACGTCCTAGTTCACCTATGCGAAGAGATTAACATTCTTGGTCCTGTATTTCTACAGAATATGTTCCCCTTTGAGAGGTTCATGGGAGTCTTAAATAAATATGTGTTGACACCAGATTTTGACACGCCCAAGAACTTAATTAAGATGACCTCAAATAGAGAAGTGCTCAAAGTGAGAAAGTTCCGTATCGTCAAAAGGAGAAACTTTCATATTTGGGCCATAGCCATCCGGTCTCATCTCTAAGGCCGAAGTTGTGTTTGAAGTACTCAGATTTTGTATTCAGAACACTATTAGGCTTATTACACCCTCAAGATGGGCTCATATGAGAAATGTTTCTACATGGATTGTCTTCGTCTCGTCGAGACAATCGATTTAGATATAGAAACCGTCTAAATCAGAGTTCGTATGCAAAAGTTAGAGCCAAAACAGTGTGCTGCATAAGTTTGCCCCGGAAGTTCCGGGCAAAACTTTCGGGGAGGTTCCGGGCTAAACCGAAAGTTTGCACGCGGTGGGTCCCGAAAACTGGAATTTTAACATTGTTTGCAGATTTGCGGGGCCAATTTCGACATCAAGAATCCCTCGGATGAAAAAGTGATCAACTGAACAGTTTTTCACCTTTGCAAGATCTACAACTTTGCTTTTGGGACCATCATCATCCTAAGTAGTATGCGACCTGTAGATTCAGTGCAAGAGGGTTACTTGATATAATTTCAGCCCGGAAGTTCCGGGCCAGACCGGAAGTTCCGGCCATTGTAGTCCGAGTTAGGGTAACTTTTGATGATTTGGACGTGTTTTGAGTCCTTTTCTTGTACGGGAAGTCCAGCCACCTCATATATATGTAAGGGGTGACGGCCGATTGAACAACACACAATCGACATATCAATCTATCATCTTTTACCTTTACCTTTATCCCTCTCCCTTGTTCCTCTTCTTCCTCGTTCTTCATTCGTTCTTCTTCATTGCAGGGCGGAGAACCTCGAGGCCCTAGGGGCGATCAGCTCGACCTAGGGCAGCCCATAGCCGCCACACGCCTTGACGGGGTCCCTCCCGGGCGTGTGTGGTTTCGGGTCCTCAAAAGCACCCGCCGAATTGTCTTACGTATCGCGCTTCCGGCGGGTCTCCTTCGACGTGAGCTGCGGTGCATCACCCCCGGCGTCAAAGGTACACGGTGACGTGTTCGTTTGCAAACACACTTTTTGGCGACTCCGCTGGGGACGAAGCTTTGAACGGTCTCCGGCCTATTCTTGCTATGAAGAGATCGTCATCTAGGGTTTGCAAGCTACAAAGGTAATATGAATACACAATTCCCTAATGTAGATGCAAATAATTCATATGATGTTACTAGATTGTTCAATGATTATACTCTATCGGCCAGCCCTAGTTTTTTCAATAATGCGTCTAATTACATGCATAGGCCGATTCAAAGTAATTTACATGTTTCAACTTCTTATGATACTAGTAACATACAAGATATGTATCCTAACTCTCATGCATCGGCAACCCCACAAATCCATATGCCGATGAAAAACATGATGGGTTCGGTTAATCAATTTGAAACACCTCATGTTAAAATTTCCAATAGCATAGAAGAAAGTGTTTCACCTTTTTATTCATCGGGAACTAATTTGTAGTATGTGAATCCAACCTTGCTGATGGATGGGAGAATTGGCCATGCTACTACTAGCTATTCGGCCGATTACTCTCAACCATCATATGCTACACCTCATGTTAGTAATTTTTCAGCACCGCATGAAACTGTAGATGTTCATAATTCGGCCCCGCATCTTCATGGTCATAGCCGAATAAGGGAAAATTTTACAGGAACACATGTGCTGTCATCAAATACTGTAGCATATAATGCATACTCTACGCAATTCGAGAATTTTGGCAACACTCACGAATCATTGTCGAAAGAATTTGAAAGTATTGCGGAGCAATCCCCTCCAAAAGCGGTTGTGGATGCGTTAAAAAGAGCTTGGCACAAAACAAGAGAAATAGAGCTCTTTGCCTTGAACAATATGAAAATGGGTTGTTCACTGATTATGCTGCAATAAAGGCTAGAGTTTTGCAAGAAGAGGAAACTACATGCATTGATAGAATTGGCGAAATATCATATGGTTATACAGCAGTGTATACACCTCCACCTAGTACCGCAGCATATTATACACCCCCTACACAATTGCAAAATTTTGGCAACACTAACACTTCATTGCCAAAAGATTCTAAAAGCATTGGGGGGCAAACTAATCTAGAGCGGGCTGAGATTGAGAGGGGAGTTAAAGCTTTGCGCGATAGGGTGCAAGTACTTCGTCAAGAGAGAATTGATAGGGAATTGGCTCAAAGAAAAGAAGCCTTGCCAATTGATATAACCAGTGCAAAGAAAGATGATTCAGAAACTAAAAGTTCTTCGGTTGAAAAAACCGAATTAAGTAGTATATCTTCCGAATCCATCAAATCCAAAGAGGCAAACATTGTTGAGAAAGGGCATGGAAACTATAGCATGACAACCATACTTGATTTTTCTTAAGTTAATGGAACATACTTCCTGCCCTATGAGTTTCGTGCCATAGAAATTGACGAGCTTCAAGAACAAGAACAAGTAGCCGAAGAAAGTTTGGTGGACAAGGATCTTCAAACTAATGATGCATGAAATCAAGAAAAAGATGATGACAAAGCGTTGGGGAGCTATCCGAAGGCGGAGCAAGACATTCTTCAAGTCACACCACCATCATGCTCTCCCAACATATTTGAAGAGGTATGTCTAGCAATTAATATACCTGTTTTCAGATTTTGGTCATGACTTAGTTGTTCATGCATGTATTAGAAAAATCTTCATAAGAAATATTGAGAGACCAATGAAGAAGGGTAATTTATTTGTTAGCAATCAGATTGTCATAAAGCATATCGGTCAACACATTGCACCATTCAGAAAGACCGATAGCGAAAAATTATTGCAACCAAGGCCTTCCCCATTGCTTTATCTAAAATTCATATCTAATTGGGTAGGTTTGCTTATTTCTTACTTGGATTACACTTGGTCTCAATTGAGACATGTACGTTCTAACTATTTTCGTTTCATAAATTTAAAGCCAAGGTTAAAATCCTCTTAGCAAACCGATGCCAGTATAGTTTCTTATCCAAAGATATCGGAGATAGAGTGCAAAACACAATGCATAGCCAAATGGGGTGATGCAAAATCTGAACCATTCGTTTGCTTAACTCCAAAGCCGTTCTCACAACAAGATCAGCTAGAGAATAAAAAGTTTACCTTCAATTCAAGCATGTGTGATCAAATATTTAATTTGTTGTTCAGAAATAATTATATTAGAATTCTTGATCACCATGTTGAGCCATCTGTCCAGTGAAGAATGTATTGTAAGTTGCATGATTCGTCCAAGCATAATTTTGAGGATTGCAACATGTTTCGTCAAATAGTTAAATTGGCCATTGGTAAAGGACGATTGAAATTTGTTGAGACACCAAGAGATGACCAGTCTACTCCGATTGGTCCCGATGGCAGGAAGTTTTTGCATCGGCTACTTCAAGCCGATCCATTTAATGAGAAGGTAAAAACTTCAGGTGATGGGATCAAGCTTTCAAGTAAAGAAGTTGTTGAAGAGCATAATGAACATAATCTTTAGGGCGAAAATTCCATTGAAGCTACAATGGAGACGCCAAGGACTGGGGGGCAGCATGCAATTTCAAAGATCGGTGCAAGCACAACCAAAGGAAACAAAGGCCGCAATAAGCACAAGTGCAAGAAATCCAAGGTCACTTTTGCACAATTATTAGATAAATATCAAAAGAAGAGTGAAGAGAAAAGTTCTTATCGGCCAACTAATGCAAAAGCATCAAGATCACCCCCAAGGCGCAAATATGAGGATCGGTATTGGTAAAGTGAAAATTTTCATGCAACATATTCATATCCTTATTTTGGGCCGCCAATGCCAATGTCATGGATGCCTCCCTATGCTCATGTAGATTCATATCCATCATGGGACAGGTATGATACAAGGGCACATTCTCCATCTTATTTTAAACCATCTCACCAATATTATGTAGTTCCGAGAAGATCAACATTTGAACAATCACATGTTAAAGACCGTTTCAATCATAAGGAATCGGTCCAGAGCTCAAGAAAGAAGAATGAGGTGATCAAACAAGTATATCGAGTTAAAAAAGATGGTCGCAAGAGTGCCAATTCAGATTTGATATTGAAGGATAAAGAGCCAATTAAAGTGTTCACATTGGCTACAAAAGGCAAAGAAGTGAAGCAATCAATTGATAAAAATTAGAGATCCAAATCTGAAGAAAAGAGGTTGAGGGTGCACAAGGTCCAAAACGAGTTGCTATTGGTTGAAACAAAATCACAGCCGACATGCCCACTCTACTTGTCGTATTGGCAAAAGAAGGAATTACAAAATCTTAGTGCACAAGAGCTGAGAAAGAAGAACATGGCATGGGTTCCCAAGAAGACCAATCATAACAAAAATGATTTGCATGCTTCTATTGCAACAAGTACAATAAAAATGAAGAAAGAGAAGGATGGAAGCAACAAACAATTAAGCTGAAGGTGTGCATCACAACATCAAAATCTTCGGTTAGCACATCATCCATTTTCTTCAACCATGCCATTGATGCCTTTGTCATGGAATTCATCCCTAGGTATGATCAATTACCCTCCATGGATTCATTTTGATCCATGGATGCAACATAATTTTATATATCATGAGATGGTATTACCAAATCACTATACATTTTGTTAGTTTCATTTTTGTTGCTAATATAAAGGGGCAGAAATATTTAATTACTATTTAATTTGTTTATTTCGGATATACATACTTTGGTCGGTGAATTTTACATGGACCTCATGGTAATGGCCGATACTTATCTATCGCCCTAAGAATATATCTAGGAATGGCCGGTGTGGTATTCTAACATCGTGCTTAATTTTGAGTAGAGATTGAGATATGTGCTTGCATAGAAATTTGTCAAATTGATGCCATTGAAGATATTATGCATAGACCAATTCACCAAAACTGCAAAGTGAACTTATATTTTGATTGGGTGTGCTTTGGCTTATTAGTTTTCAGAATTTACGTAAGGCCAAATCATGGTTGATTTTATTATTGAGCATCATATTGACATCATGCATAATATTGATTTTATCTTGATCTTTCTAGTACCATGGAGATTATATATTGATGGTTAAATTTGTAGCAATGGCCAAGGTGTTGGTGTTGTTTATATATCTCCTTATGGTGCTATTTTGTGAAGCGTCATGCCGCTTGAAATATTTATGCACAAATGATCAAAGCCGAATATGCATTGTTATTCGGATTACAGATTTTCCTTGATATAGGTGCTATACATATTGAGACTTTTGGTGATTCGTTATTGGTAGTGCAACAAATATGCAATGGTTATCAATGTTTTGACGAATCACTTTTAGTTTATCTTGAGGTATGTCTAGACATAAAATTTACCTTGGGTTGTTTTGATATTCTTAATATATCTAGACATGACAATTGGAGAGAGTTGGCATAGCAAGCATTTAGCTACCATGTTGGTCATGGTGTATTGCACATCTATCAATAGCCGATGCTTATTCTTGCCAACATAGGTAAGGCCGAATTGGAGCTCACCATCTCGGCCACTAATGAAAATTTTATGCAGACGAAGTAAGGATTGAAGGAAGTTCATTCTTGATTATCTGCAAAATCCTAGCGAAAGGGAGAACAATATGGTTCGAAGGATGGTTTTGGTCTATGGAACCTTATCACCGGATTGTTGTAGAAGCTGAGAAGTTTTCACCAAGTTTGTATCAAGAGGTTCAAACAAGCAATGGCCTATATATACTTATTGTCCTAAGAACATGCAAAATGGCCGATGGAGTGTTGACATAGTCCTTACAAAAAGCATCGTGCAATTTATTTTTCGGCACACAAGTTTGCCGAAAAATAGGGGGGCATGTCTTGACACTAGATTTTGACACGGCCAAGAACTTAATTAAGATGACCTCAAATGGAGAAGTGCTCAAAGTGAGAAAGTTCCGTATCGTCAAAAGGAGAAACTTTCATATTTGGGCCTTAGCCATCCGGTCTCATCTCTAAGGCCGAAGTTGTGTTTGAAATACTCAGATTTTGTATTCATAACACTATTCGGCTTATTACACCCCCAAGATGGGCTCGTATGAGAAATGTTTCTACACGGATTGTCTTCGTCTGGTCTAGACGATCAATTTAGATATAAAAAATGTCTAAATCGGAGTTCGTATGCAAAAGTTAGAGCGAAAACAGTGTGCTGCATAAGTTTGCCCCGGAAGTTCTGGTCAAAACTTCCGGGGAGGTTCCGGGCTAAACGGAAAGTTTGCACGCGGTGCGTCCCGAAAATTGGAATTTTAATATTGTTTGCAGATTTGCGGGGCCAATTTCGACATCAAGATGACCTCAGATGAAAAAGTGATCAACTGAATAGTTTTTCACCAGTGCAAGATCTACAACTTTGCTTTTGGGACCATCATCATCCGAAGTAGTATGTGACCTGTAGATTCAGTGCAAGAGGGATACTTGATATAATTTCAGCCCGGAAGTTCCGGCCCTCGTTGTCCGAGTTAAGGTAACTTTTGATGATTTGGATGTGATTTGAGTCCTTTTCTTGTAGGGGAAGTCCAGCCGCCTCATATATATGTAAGGGGTGACGGCCGATTGAACAATAAACAAAGGACATATTAATCTATCATCTTTTACCTTTATCTTTATCCCTCTCCCTTGTTCTTCTTCTTCCTCGTTCTTCGTTCGTTCTTCTTCATTGCAGGGTGGAACCTCGAGGCCCTAGGGGCGATCAGGTCGACCTAGGGCAGCCCATAGCGGCCGCACGCCCTAACGGGGTCCCTCCTGGGCGTGTGGGGTTTTGGGTCCTCAAAAGCACCCGCCGAATTGTCTTGCATACCGCTCTTCTGGCGGGTCTCCTTCGACGTGAGCTGCGGTGACGTGTTCGTGTGCAAACAATATGTTCATAACCGTGCTAGGCCAGAAGGCACTACTAGGGAAAACCCTATACACAGAATCTTAGCAGCAGCGCGACTCAAAAAAGAGGGTTGCTACTAATTAGCAGTAGCGCGGGTGTGGAAAACCCGCTACTGACAAGTGCTTAGCAGTAGCGCGCTCAGCATAACCCGCGCTGCTACAAATATCGACCGACAGTGCCCACCCAAGTCCATTTAGCAGCAGCGCGGTGCCGCGAGCCGCGCTACTGCTATAGCTGTAGCAGTAGCGCGGTTTTTCCGAGGTTGCTGCTGCTAATTTTCAAATCGGGCACACTTTTGGTCCCGGATAGCAGTAGCGCTTGTACCGAAAGTGCGCTACTGCTACTTTCTTAGCAGCAGTGCGTTTTACGTACTGCGCTACTGCTAATCCACACCCACCACCTTTTCCCCACCCATCCTCCCCCTCCCCCAAATCCCTCCTCTCTTCCGCCACTCCCTCCTCTCTCTCTCCATACGTTCTCACATTGACCTCTTGCCCATGCGCCCCTCCTCCTCCATGGCACCGAAAGTGGGCGCCGCCTCACGCCACCGGCGTCTAGGAGCTCGCCGGTCTTCCACCGGCATCTAGGAGGCCGCCGCCTCGCGCCACCACGCCGGAGACCTAACCACCGGTGACCAGCCCCGCTACTCCCTCCATCTCCTTCCTCTCTCCCTCGGTTTTCTTTCTCTCTCTCTCTCTCTCTCTCCCTCTGGTTTGACTCACAATCCCATGTCCATGCCCGTGCAGGTAGTTGCCATGGACGACCATATCTGGCATGGTCGGGAAGAGGAGCCCCACGCCGCTGCCTTGCTCTTCCATGGAAACAGGCCCTCCTCCAACAGCCACCGCCGGATCTGGTCTGCCGCTGCTGGTTCATGCCTCCGGCGACCCCAACCATCGCTGGATCAAACAACTGCTACCATTGACAACACGCACGGGATCGAGATATTTTTTTGCTTTTGAAAGTAATAGTAGTAGCGCGGGGTATAAGACCCGCTACAGATAATTAACAGTAGCGTTGTACTGCAACGCACGCAACAGCTAACCATGTATAGCAATAGCACGTGTCAACACGCGCTACTGCTACAAGTTAGCTGTGGCACCGTATCAGTAGTGTGGGCGCCCGCGCTACTGATACACCCAAAACCCGCGCTACTGCTAGGCTTTTCCCAAGTAATGAGGAAGCATCTCCAAGGGCCATGAAAATGGGCAGGTCATTGAGTTCTTTATTGACTTTATTCCTGACCTTAATTCGATTGGTGTTCCCGAATCGCGGCATAAGGGCAGGCTGGGTGGAAAAGGCATGCTAGGAGGGAATCAAATAATATGTATGGATGGACATACTCTCACTCAAGCACACTACACAGTTCTACAGAATTCCGCCTTGGTGGCTCCGTATATGGAGGAACACAAGAATTTTCTACGCTCCAAACAACCGGAGCAGACTGACGACTGGAATACACGTGAACAAACGAGGACTTTCACCGGTTGGTTGCAGACACTTGCCATGCATGACACCGCTATTGAAGATATGGGAACTTGACTATGGATGTGGTTGATTTCTACTACGCAACCTTCTTCTTGTAGACATTGTTGGGCCTCCAAGTGCAGATGTTTGTAGGACAGTAGAAATTTTCCCTCAAGTGGATGACCTAAGATTTATCAATCCGTGAGAGGCGTAGGTTAAAGATGGTCTCTCTCAAACAACCCTGCAACCAAATAACAAAGAGTCTCTTGTGTCCCCAACAAACCCAATACAATGGTAAATTGTATAGGTGCAGTAGTTCGGCGAACAGATGGTGATACAAGTGCAATATGGATTGTAGATATAGGATTTTGTAATCTGAAATTATAAAAACAACAAGTTACCAAGTAATAAAAGTGAGCGTAAACGGTATTGCAATGCTAGGAAACAAGGCCTAGGGTTCATACTTTCACTAGTGCAAGTTCTCTCAACAATAATAACATAATTGGATCATATAACTATCCCTCAACATGAGACAAAGAGTCACTCCAAAGTCACTAATAGCGGAGAACAAACAAAGAGATTATTGTAGGGTACGAAACCACCTCAAAGTTATTCTTTCGGATCGATCTATTCAAGATTTCGTACTAGAATAACACCTTAAGACACATATCAACCAAAACCCTAATGTCACCTAGATACTCCAATGTCACCTCTTGTATCCATGGGTATGATTATACGATATGCATCAAACAATCTCAGATTCATCTATTCAACCAACACAAAGTACTTCAAAGAGTGCCCCAAAGTTTCTACCGGAGAGTCAAGATGAAAACGTGTGCCAACCCCTATGCATAAGTTCACGAGGTCACGGAACTCGCAAGTTGATCACCAAAACATACATCAAGTGGATCACGTGATATCCCATTGTCACCACAGATAAGCACATGCAAGACATACATCAAGTGTTCTCAAATCCTTAAAGACTCGATACGATAAGATAACTTCAAAGGGAAAACACAATTCATTACAAGAGAGTAGAGGGGGAGAAACACCATAGATCCAACTATAATAGCAGAGCTCGCGATACATCAAGATCGTATCACCTCAAGAACACGAGAGAGAGAGAGAGAGAGATCAAACACATAGCCACTAGTACATACCCTCAGCCCCGAGGGTGAACTACTCCCTCCTCATCATGGAGAGCGCTGGGATGATGAAGTTGGCCACCAGAGAGGGATTCCCCCCTCCGGCAGGGTGCCGGAACGGGTCTAGATTGGTTTTGGGTGGCTACGGAGGCTTTTGGCGGCGGAACTCCCGATCTATTGTGCCCTCTGATGTTTTTAGGGTATATGGACATATATAGGTGAAAGAAGTCGGTTAGGGGAGCCACGAGGGGCCCACGAGGGTGGGGGCACGCCTCCTTGCCTCGTGGCTTCCTCGAAGCTTCCCTGAAGTCTACTCCAAGTCTCCTAGGTTGCTTCCGTTCCAAAAATAACTCTCCCAAAGGTTTCATTCCGTTTGGACTCCATTTGATATTTTTTCTTTGAAACACTGAAATAGGCAGTAAAACAACATTTTGGGTTGGGCCTCCGGTTAATAGGTTAGTGCCAAAAATAATATAAAAGTGTATAATAATTCCCATAAACATCCAAAACGGGTAATATAATAGCATGGAACAATCAAAAATTATAGATACGTTGGAGACGTATCAGTGGTTTGAATGTCCCTTTGTTTCGGTGCAAATGGGTCAATATGACACGAGGCGGGGTAACGGAAGACCCGCAGTACGGAATGACAACAGTGGATCTCAACAATCTTGCGTACGCAACGAACCATTCATCCTAGCCAATGATGTGGCGCAGGTTTTCTATGTGAAGGACATGTCTACCAAGCTGAGAAAAAGAAAAGATAAGGAAGCGAATACATCATACGATGAGCCAAAGCGCCACATAGTTCTTTCAGGGAAAAGAAACATCGTGGGAGTGGATGACAAGACAGACATGTCAGAAGATTATGAAAAGTTTGATGAAATTGCTCCATTCACAGTGAATATTGACCCGAGCATCTAGTTAAATGATTAAGATTGTCCATGCTTATGGCGCAAAGGGACACACGCGAAGAAAAAGTTTCACACGGCCCAAAGATCCCACTCTGGGATGTGATCGGCTTCACTGTCATCACTTTCTTCTCTAGTGAGTTTCTGGACTTATATATCTGGAAAGTCCCACTTTGGACAAACCGTAGGGAATCTTTGTAATAGTTGGGATACTTATGTGTTTTGGCATTTGAAATGTGTACATTTTGTGCGTTCAGTATGCACAATTCAAAGTCACGTCATCAACTTTCAACCCTTTCTGACATCATTTGCTACTTTTCATGCAATTACTGATTTTTTAGCTAAATGACCCTGAAATTTAAAAGCACTACAAATGAACTCTGAAAAGGTTGAAAGTTGGCATGGTATCATCATTTCACCCACATATCATGTCCAAAAAAAGTAGAGAGGGTTACAGCAAAAACTGGATGCACTTCGTGTACAAAATGGACAATCTCTTTCGAAGTATCAAGGTTTCGAAGGAAAACTCATCTGTTATAAAGGCATTTCATTTGTTTAACTTATTACAACTCCATACCTTATGTGCGTTCGATATGCACCATTCAAAGCCACATCATCAATTTTCAACGCTTTCTGACTTCATTTGTTATTTTTTATGCATCTACTGATTTTTTTGAGCTAAATGACCCTGAAATTGAAAAGCGCTACAAATGAACCCTGAAAAGGTTGAAAGTTGGCATGCTATCATCATTTCACCCACATATCATGTGCAAAAAAGTAGAGAGGGTTACGGCAAAACTGAATGCACTTCGTGTACAAAATGGACAATCTCTTTCGAAGTATCAGGGTTTCGGAGGAAAACTCATCTGTTACAAAGGCATTTCATTTTTTAAGTTACTACAACTCCAGACTTTTTGTGTGTTCAATATGCACCATTCAAAGCCATGTCATCAATTTTCAACCCTTTCTGACTTCATTTGTTATTTTTCATGCATTTACTGATTTTTTGGCTAAATGACCCTGAAATTGAAAAGCACTGCAAATGAACTCTGAAAATGTTGAAACTTGGCATGGTATCATCATTTCACCCACATATCATGTGTAAAAAAGTAGAGAGGGTTATGGCAAAACTGGATGCACTTCGTGTACAAAATGGACAATCTCTTTCGAAGTATCAGGGTTTCGGAGGAAAACTCATCTGTTAGAAAGGCATTTCATTTTTTAAGTTATTACAACTCCAGACTTTGTGTGCGTTCAATATGCACCATTCAAAGCCATGTCATCAATTTTCAACCCTTTCTGACTTTATTTGTTATTTTTCATGCATTAACTGATTTTTTTGAGCTAAATGACCCTGAAATTGAAAAGCACTACAAATGAACTCTGAAAATGTTGAAACTTGGCATGGTATCATCATTTCACCCACATATTGTCAGGACCCCGACTCGATGCCACATCGATCTAGCATGTAACACCTCATATCGCTTTGCGGCCTCACGCACGGTATCCCCACGGGTGTCGCCTTACCTTTGCCCGGGACCGTTTGCGCATTTTGGCACACGTATATGATGGTGTCGCTAGCATCCATATGATAAAGAGCCCGGGCTGACATGGCTAGTCGTAAACCCAAAGTGGCACTAACGTACAGGGACAGGCATTCATGACCCAACATCGAACGTGTCGGTCATCAGCGAGTGAATCCAGGCTGTAGCACTGGGCTAACAGGACTCCGGTGAACCGGGCTGTAGCGGGCTAGCAGGACTCCGGTATTCATCGCGTGACATTTCCCCGAAGGGACAGACACAGGATCGAAGAAGGACACATGCCGGCCAGCCTAAGTGTTCCGGAGCAGTAGCAAGCTACCAGGGCTCAGTGGAAGCACTAGGAGACATTTCCCGGTAAGAGAGGCTACTAAGAATAAACAACTAGATAGTCAGATCCCACACATAGCAATACACATTACACGTACGCATAACATGCAAGTATGTGCTGTACAACATGGCATCACAGCATAACTCAACAACTCATATAGATAAAGGCTCAGAAGAGCCGTCATAGCATATATTGCAAACAGGGGTCACAAGACCCATCATACAGAGCAAACAAGCAACAAGCGGAAGCATTACATGTCTGGGTACAGACATCTACAAAAGGAAAAGGCTGAAGAGCCTGACTATCTACAACATCCGATCAAGATCGTAGCTGAGGTACTAGCTACTAGTCGAAGTCCATGGGAACACTAGTAAGACCGAAGTCTCCGCTGCAAAAAACATAAATAAAGCAACATGAGTACAAAGGTACTCAGCAAGACTTACATCAGACCCTATCATACATGCACTTGTATCAAGAGGGTAACGTGGGGTTTAGTTGCAGCATGCCAGCTTTGACTCTGTGGCTATCTTGTTCTACGACTACCAGAAACTCTTGAGGTGAAACAACGTACACGAGTCCACTAATCACCATACAATACACTACTATGGATTCATCCCCGTCTCCCTACGAGAAGGCCATCCATAGCACTCACACTTGTCTTGAGCATTTGATAGTATCCACTTCAAGTTGTCTATGTACCATGTAAGCATCCAAGAAGTCCATAACCGCGGACCCGGCTATTCGAATAGATCATGTTAACCCTGCAGGGGTGTACTTCTTCACACACGCTCTCGCCACTTACCGCCATGTACACGTCATGTATCTCGGCAACCTTCAAGCGGAAGCCTGGCGAGGGTGTCGGCCACGACCTGACTAACCACACAAGACTCTAGTCCAGGTTTATCGCCTATTCGGGTTCCATCCGCAAGGAGATCCGGCCGGGGTGTCGCTTACGGCCCCAAACGATGTGTACAGGGTTCCCAAGCCCACCATCCGGGTGCCACTCGGTACACCGGGCCACGTGTGCCTAGTCTGTCCCAAGCCCACCCTGCCGGGTGCCACTTGGTAGAAAATTAGCACTACCTACAAACACCAGAAACTAGTTGCGACTCCTGGACAGAGACCAAGTTGGTTAATAAGTCGAGAGGAGTCGAGTTACCGGAACCCAATGTGTGGTAGTATCGAGTCATTGGACAACATACACAGAACTCAGGGCTTAAGGACGGTTCCAGTGAGACAACCCACCATGTACTCCTACATGGCCTCTCACCGCTACCTTTACCAAATCGTGTTCACACACTTCACTCTCAGCATCAGAACATATCGTAACACTCCAATTCATTCCCAATGAATCAGACCTGACACAACTCTAAGCAATAGCAGGCATAGCATGGTAGGAACACAACAATGGCTTCAATCAACTCCTACACATGCTAGTGGGTTTCAACTATTTACTGTGGCAATGACAGGTCATGCAGAGGAATGGGTTCAACTACCGCAGCACAAAGTAGCAGATGAACCGTTGTTGTCCTAATGCAATAACTGAGAGCAGGAGCGAGAGAGTAGGGTTTTATCGAGATGAACAAGGGGGTTTGCTTGCCTGGTAAAACAACAAGGGAGGCACTGCTTCACAGACAGGTACTCTGGAACGTCTCCGGAGCAGGACCTATCGAGAAGGAACGGTGTCGGCAATCAAAACACAATCATATGCAACAATATGATGCATGAACATGGCATGTAGATGTGATGCTGTTTGAGCTAATGCATCTAGTAAACATTTGGTTTGAGTCCATTTGAACCAAAGGTTCAAATGCATTCCTAAATTAAGTCTCTTATATATGCCCTAATGTGTTTTCCCATATTCAGCATGTATAAGTTTGTTTTTCATGCCTGAAACTAGTACAGATGGAAAGATGGCATTTTTCTGATAATTTTTCATATATAAATTATTTTAATCTGAGCTACGGTTGAATTGATATGAATTTTTGAAGTTTAAATCAATTTCTGGATTTTCTGAATTATTTTAATCTGAGCACGACGTCAGCGGGTCAACGCGGCTGTCCAGGGTCAAACCTGACGTGTGGGTCCCACACGTCAGTGACACTGGGGTTAACCCCGAGTCAAACCCGGGCTGACTAGCTTTGACTAAACCCTGGGCCCACTGGTCAGCGTCAGTAGGTGGGGGATTAGTGACTAATTAGCTAAGCCACGTCAGCCCGCCGGAGTTCTGGCCGGCGGCGACCATTAGCGCGGTGGCGACTCGCCGGACTTGCGTTACAGACGGTGTTTGATCGCGCGAAGACCACCGGGGCATAGCCCGTCTTCGTCCGCAACCAGGGGAGCTGGTTGGGGGGCTGCGGGGGCGCCGGAGCTCGCCGGAGCAAGCTTGCGGCGGCGGCCGGGGTTCGGGTGCGAGCGGAATCGGGCTGCGGGGCACGGGGAGGCCACCTGAGGGGCCCGGCGGCACCCTCGTGGCACCAGGAACGCGGAGGGAGGCTTGGTTTGGGCGGAGGCGGGCCGAGACGGCGGCGGCGACATGGACGGCGGCGAGGGGCTTCGGCCGTGGTGGGGAGCGGCGCTACGGCACGGGAACGGGAGGGAGAAGAGAGGGGAACGGTGGAGGAGCTCACCGCGGATCCAGCGAGCGCGAGGGCGAGGTCGGGGATGCCCGGAAGCTCCCGAATCGACGGCGAGTACCCACGGCGGCCGGAGGCGAGGATGGCGACGGCGATGGCTCCACGGGATGCCCCGTCTTGCTTGGCTCGATGAGGAGGTAGAGGGGGTCGCGGCGGAGCTCGGGGGCTCTACGGAGGGGCGAGGGGACAGCGGGGAGCGCGTCGGTGGCGAGCTGCGGCGGCGGCAGTGCTTCGGGTGAGAGGGAGAGAGAGCAGGGGAAGAGGAGGAGGGCGAGGGAGAGTGAGAGCGGTGCGGGGCAGCTGCGTGGCTTCGTCCGGGGCATCGAGGGCGAGAGAAGGAAGCAGGAGGTGGCCAGCAGGGGGGGAGGTGGCGCGCGCGCGTGCCGGCGAGCGTCGGGCACACGCCCTCGTCCTTCTGTCCGAGGAGGGGGACGACAGAAGGCAGCGGGGGTGGGCTGGGCCGCCAGCTGGAGATGGGCCAGGTAAGTGGCCCAGGTAAGTCTCTCTCCCCTTTTCTGTTTTCTTTTCTAATTTTCTGACATTTGTTTGATTTAATAACTATATTAAATCATTTAATTTTATTATGCCAATTTTTGTAGGGGCTAATGGTATTATTCCAGAGCTCTTGTATAATTGGCACAATTTTTGGACCATATTTCATATATATAGAAATATATTTCCAATGCAAATATTTATCGAATTAATCCAAATGGCCAAAATAATTATCCATGAGCTCCTAAAAATATTGTTTTGATTTTTATCTCTGTCCAATATTTTTAGAGGGCATCATGAGCATTTTCTTGGACCCTTTTGGAGAAATTTTTATTTAGGTCATTTTCAAAAATGATTCTGAGGGTTCCACCAATCCTCATTTCAAATTTAAATGAAATTTAAATATGATGCACAAATAGCTAGCTAGTCTAAGCCATACCAGACTAGGGATGTGACAACTCGCCCCCACTTGACAGAATCTCGTCTCGAGATTCAGGGGTCGACGGAAAGAAAGCGGGGTACTCCAGTCGAAGACGATCTTCTCGCTCCCAAGTAGCCTCTCTCTCGGAATGATGAGACCACTGAACTTTGAGAAACTTGATGTTCTGACGTCGGGTAACACGCTCTGCTTGATCAAGAATGCGAACCGGGTACTCTCGGTATGTGAGGTTATCTTGGAGATCAAGCGTTTCGTGGTCCACTCCACGAATAGGATCCGAGAAGCAACGCCTGAGTTGAGAGACGTGGAAGACATCATGAACTCGAGAAAGATGTGGGGGTAGTTCCAACTGGTAGGCAACCTCTCCTCATTTAGCGAGAATGCGAAAGGGACCAATGTAACGAGGAGCCAACTTGCCCTTGATACCGAAACGATGGGTACCCTTCAAAGGAGTAACCCGAAGGTAAGCTTGGTCGCCAATTTCATAAGTCATATCCTTATGATGACGATCATACTGGCTCTTCTGACGAGACTGGGCTGTTTTCAAATTATCACGAATGATGCGAACTTGCTCTTCTGCCTCCTGGATCATATCCGGTCCAAAGAATTGTCTTTCACGGGTTTCTGACCAGTTCAAAGGTGTTCGACATCTTCGTCCATAGAGAACCTCAAAAGGAGCTTGCTTGAGGCTGGATTGGTAGCTATTGTTATAGGCAAACTCGGCGAAAGGAAGACATTTCTCCCAATCCATACCGAAAGAGATAACGCAAGCTCTGAGCATGTCTTCGAGAATTTGATTGACCCGTTCCACCTGACCACTCGACTGAGGGTGGAAAGCGGTACTGAAGGAAAGATGGGTTCCCATGGCAGTTTGGAAACTCTCCCAGAAATGAGAAGTGAAAAGACTGCCACGGTCCGAATTGATCTCTAGTGGAACACCATGGAGTGACACTATTCGAGAAATATATAAGTCAGCAAGCTGACTAGCAGTGATATTTTCCCGAACAGGAAGGAAGTGAGCCACTTTGGAGAGACGATCAATGACTACGAAGATAGCATTATTCCCTCTCTTGGTCCTGGGAAAGCCGGTGATGAAGTCCATACCAACTTTATCCCATTTCCACTCAGGAATAGCTAAAGGCTGAAGGGTGCCAGCAGGTCTTTGATGCTCTGCCTTAACGCGACGACATACGTCACATTTAGCAATGAACTCAGCGATTTCTCTCTTCATCCTAGTCCACCAGAACCTCTGGCGTAGGTCCTGATACATCTTAGTGCTACCGGGATGAATCGTGAGAGGAGATTCATGCGCCTCCTTAAGAATCAACTGCCGAAGATGTTGCTTCTTGGGAACCACCAAGCGATTCTCAAAGAAAACAACACCACGATCATCCATAGAGAAACATCCACCAACTCCCTTCTTAATGTTTCTCTTGATCCGGGTAATCCCTGTGTCATGCTTCTGGGCTTCTATGATAAGGTCCACAAGGGTAGGTTTCGCCACCAAGGTAGAAAGAAAACCGCGAGGAGCTATGTGAAGATTAAGCTTACAGAATTCCTCATGGAGAAGTGGTTGGTCTTGCTGCAACATGAGATTGTTGCAATAGGATTTACGGCTTAGAGCATCAGCCATGACATTGGCTTTGCCTGGGGTGTAGGTAATCCCTAGATCATAATCTGTGATTAACTCCAACCAACGTCTTTGCCTAAGGTTCAGATCCGGTTGGGTGAAGATATACTTGAGACTCTGGTGATCGGTGTAGATCTCGCAACGTTTACCAAGGAGGTAATGTCGCCAGGTCTTGAGTGCATAGACTACGGCTGCAAGCTCTAAATCATGTGTAGGATAATTCTCCTCATGTGGATGCAACTGTCGAGATGCATAGGCAATCACATGACGATCCTGCATAAGAATGCAACCTAGTCCCTGTCATGAGGCGTCGCAGTAGATAATAAAGTCTTTAGTGAAATCCGGTGGTACAAGTATGGGAGCAGAAGTCAGGCGTCTTTTCAGCTCCTGAAAACTGTACTCACACTGTGGGGACCACTCGAACTTTTTATCTTTCTTGAGAAGTTCCGTGAGAGGTTTGGCTACTTTGGAGAAGTTTTCAACAAAGCGGCGACAATAGCTGGCTAGACCAAGGAAACTCCTAACTTGTTTCACTGTTTCAGGTGGAGTCCAATCGAGAACGGCCTTGACTCTCTCGGGATTGACAGCAATGCCCTTACCAGAGATTATGTGGCCTAGGTAGGTCACTTCTGGCAACCAAAATTCACACTTGGAGAACTTGGCATAAAGGCGGTGCTCTCTGAGTTTTTCTAACACAAGTCTAAGATGTTCGGCATGCTCTTCCTCGTTCTTCGAGTAAATAAGAATATCATCGAGGTAAACCACGACGAACTTATCTAAGTACTCCATGAAGATCGAGTTCATCAAGCGGGAGAATGTGACTGGGGCGTTGGTTAGGCCAAAGGACATGACGGTGTACTCGTACTGACCATAACGAGTGACAAAAGCTGTCTTGGGAATGTCCCCATTTCTGATCTTGATTTGATGGTAGCCTAACCTTAAATCCATCTTGGAAAAGACTGAGGATCCAGCGAGCTGATCATACAGGTCGTTGATCCTGGGAAGCGGATACTTGTTCTTTATCGTGACCAAATTAACGGGACGATAATCAACGACCATCCGGTCCGTACCGTCTTTCTTCTTGACAAAGAGGACGGGGCAAGCCCAAGGAGAAGAACTAGGACGGATGAAACCCTTTTGCAAGGACTCATCGAGTTGTTTCTTAAGCTCGGCTAGTTCTAGGGGTGCCATCTTGTAAGGTCTCCGGGAGATTGGAGCTGTTCCTGGGATAAGATCTATGACGAACTCTACATCTCTGTCAGGTGGAACACCTGGCAGTTCCTCTGGAAAGACATCCGGAAAGTCACGGACTACCGGGATATCTTCAAGGTCTGGAAGGGGGCTGGCATTAAGAGAATAGAGCTGACGCTTTGCAACTCTAGTGGAGACGGTGACTATCTTGCCAGATGGGTGTGTAAGTTGAACAGATCTTGTGTAACAATCAATCTTGGCATGATGAGCGGTCATCCAGTCCATACCCAAGATGATGTTAATATCTGAAGACTTGAGGGCTACAAGTGATGCAAGGAATACAAGTCTATCAACAAGAATTTCGTTACCATGGCTGATTCTGGTGGTCTGCCATCTAGACCCTGGGGTTTGGATTTCAAGCGGAGTTGGCATATCACAAAATGATATGTCGTGCAAACGAGCATAGCCTTCAGAAATGAAGGAGTGAGATGCTCCAATATCGAATAGAACTGATGCTGGGTGACAATTGACAAGGAGTGTACCAAGAACGACATCCGGATCATCATGAGCGTCTTTAGCTGAGACGTGATGCACACATCCACGTTCAGTGGGGGCTGACTTAACACTGATCATCTTGCGTGATGGCTTAATACAGCCAACAGTCTTCTCGGGCTGGGGTGGAGCATAACTAGTCTGAGAGCAATCACGTGCATAGTGTCTTGGCTTCCCGCATGTGAAGCAAGTCCCTGAGGTTGGACGGGGACCCGCACTGACAAACGGTCTACCAGTAGGCCTGGGTGGAACATACGACTGAGCTGGAGGAGGCACCACATGAGATGACCTCGGTGTATAACCGGAAGGAAGAGCGGAGTTTGGAACCCAAATCCGGCGTTTCAGGGAACTAGAGCCAGAGGAGGATCCCAAATCACGGGTGTGCTTACGAGACTCCTCGTAAGTGAGTTGAGCTGTCTCTGCATTGATGGCCTTGTTCACAAGGGCTTGGAATGTATCACAATGATGCAGGTGGAGATCACGACGCAACTTGGGGTTGAGACCCTTCCGGAACCTAGCCTGCTTCTTAGCATCCATGGACACTTCTTCTGTGGCATAGCGAGCGAGGTTCTCGAACTCTCTGCTATAAGCATCAACAGCCAACTTACTCTGGGTGAAACTACAGAACTCCTCTCTCTTGCGATCAAGGAGGGCTTGGGGAATGTGATGCTCGCGAAAAGCCTCAGTGAAATCCTTCCAGGTAGGAATCTGGCCAGCTGGAAGCATAGCCTCATAGTTCTGCCACCAAAGACTAGCAGGACCTTCCAGGTGATATGTGGCATAAGTGACCTTATCATCTTCAGCTACGTTCGCGGAACGCAGCTTATGGGTGATGCTACGGAGCCAATCATCTGCATCGAGTGGCTCGATGGAATGATGAAAGGTAGGTGGGTGCAAGCGAATGAAGTCATGAATGGTCACAGACTTGTTGGACTGATGTGCGGTGTTCTCCTCGATACGTGCCAACAAGTGGTTGGACTCACGCTTGTTCCTTTCCATCTCTAGCATGAACTCTGTCAACGAAGGCTGGTCAGGAGGATCCTCATCCCTACCATCTCCGTGGTTCTGGTTACGAGCAACGGAACTTCGCTTAGCTGATGACATCCTGAGAAACGAACCAAGGACGGAATCAGCAACAACTATGGACTATAGAATGTAGAACAAGAAGTTAGTATCTATCGAACTCCTAGGGAAATTTCGGCAGCATAACGGCAGTAAAATGCTCAGAATGAGACATCCTACTAAAAATGGGATAGTAACATACTTATCATCATCACTCAAGGTTCTGAGATAGTACTAACCAGACTACACCGGAAGTACTCGAAACTGGGGTATGACTCTGATCAACCAGTCCTATGGAACTACGGAGTAGTAACACGTGATCCTGATAGACGGAAGAGCAGCCTAGTTCCTTAACCCCGTCGGAAAGATAGGATGACTCAGATCAGAAGGCCATGAGGTAAAGGAGTAAAAAGAGCCTTACGTTCCATCCCACAATCAATTCCCTTATATAACTAAAGAATTTCTAGACTCAACTTCGACCAGTTTGGCTTGGTAATCCTACAGGCAGTCAGGCTCTGATACCAAAAGCTGTCAGGACCCCGACTCGATGCCACATCGATCTAGCATGTAACACCTCATATCGCTTTGCGGCCTCACGCACGGTATCCCCACGGGTGTCGCCTTACCTTTGCCCGGGACCGTTTGCGCATTTTGGCACACGTATATGATGGTGTCGCTAGCATCCATATGATAAAGAGCCCGGGCTGACATGGCTAGTCGTAAACCCAAAGTGGCACTAACGTACAGGGACAGGCATTCATGACCCAGCATCGAACGTGTCGGTCATCAGCGAGTGAATCCAGGCTGTAGCACTGGGCTAACAGGACTCCGGTGAACCGGGCTGTAGCGGGCTAGCAGGACTCCGGTATTCATCGCGTGACATTTCCCCGAAGGGACAGACACAGGATCGAAGAAGGACACATGCCGGCCAGCCTAAGTGTTCCGGAGCAGTAGCAAGCTACCAGGGCTCAGTGGAAGCACTAGGAGACATTTCCCGGTAAGAGAGGCTACTAAGAATAAACAACTAGATAGTCAGATCCCACACATAGCAATACACATTACACGTACGCATAACATGCAAGTATGTGCTGTACAACATGGCATCACAGCATAACTCAACAACTCATATAGATAAAGGCTCAGAAGAGCCGTCATAGCATATATTGCAAACAGGGGTCACAAGACCCATCATACAGAGCAAACAAGCAACAAGCGGAAGCATTACATGTCTGGGTACAGACATCTACAAAAGGAAAAGGCTGAAGAGCCTGACTATCTACAACATCCGATCAAGATCGTAGCTGAGGTACTAGCTACTAGTCGAAGTCCATGGGAACACTAGTAAGACCGAAGTCTCCGCTGCAAAAAACATAAATAAAGCAACATGAGTACAAAGGTACTCAGCAAGACTTACATCAGACCCTATCATACATGCACTTGTATCAAGAGGGTAACGTGGGGTTTAGTTGCAGCATGCCAGCTTTGACTCTGTGGCTATCCTGTTCTACGACTACCAGAAACTCTTGAGGTGAAACAACGTACACGAGTCCACTAATCACCATACAATACACTACTATGGATTCATCCCCGTCTCCCTACGAGAAGGCCATCCATAGCACTCACACTTGTCTTGAGCATTTTATAGTATCCACTTCAAGTTGTCTATGTACCATGTAAGCATCCAAGAAGTCCATAACCGCGGACCCGGCTATTCGAATAGATCATGTTAACCCTGCAGGGGTGTACTTCTTCACACACGCTCTCGCCACTTACCGCCATGTACACGTCATGTATCTCGGCAACCTTCAAGCGGAAGCCTGGCGAGGGTGTCGGCCACGACCTGACTAACCACACAAGACTCTAGTCCAGGTTTATCGCCTATTCGGGTTCCATCCGCAAGGAGATCCGGCCGGGGTGTCGCTTACGGCCCCAAACGATGTGTACAGGGTTCCCGAGCCCACCATCCGGGTGCCACTCGGTACACCGGGCCACGTGTGCCTAGTCTGTCCCAAGCCCACCCTGCCGGGTGCCACTTGGTAGAAAATTAGCACTACCTACAAACACCAGAAACTAGTTGCGACTCCTGGACAGAGACCAAGTTGGTTAATAAGTCGAGAGGGGTCGAGTTACCGGAACCCAATGTGTGGTAGTATCGAGTCATTGGACAACATACACAGAACTCAGGGCTTAAGGACGGTTCCAGTGAGACAACCCACCATGTACTCCTACATGGCCTCTCACCGCTACCTTTACCAAATCGTGTTCACACACTTCACTCTCAGCATCAGAACATATCGTAACACTCCAATTCATTCCCAATGAATCAGACCTGACACAACCCTAAGCAATAGCAGGCATAGCATGGTAGGAACACAACAATGGCTTCAATCAACTCCTACACATGCTAGTGGGTTTCAACTATTTACTGTGGCAATGACAGGTCATGCAGAGGAATGGGTTCAACTACCGCAGCACAAAGTAGCAGATGAACCGTTGTTGTCCTAATGCAATAACTGAGAGCAGGAGCGAGAGAGTAGGGTTTTATCGAGATGAACAAGGGGGTTTGCTTGCCTGGTAAAACAACAAGGGAGGCACTGCTTCACAGACAGGTACTCTGGAACGTCTCCGGAGCAGGACCTATCGAGAGGGAACGGTGCCGGCAATCAAAACACAATCATATGCAACAATATGATGCATGAACATGGCATGTAGATGTGATGCTGTTTGAGCTAATGCATCTAGTAAACATTTGGTTTGAGTCCATTTGAACCAAAGGTTCAAATGCATTCCTAAATTAAGTCTCTTATATATGCCCTAATGTGTTTTCCCATATTCAGCATGTATAAGTTTGTTTTTCATGCCTGAAACTAGTACAGATGGAAAGATGGCATTTTTCTGATAATTTTTCATATATAAATTATTTTAATCTGAGCTACGGTTGAATTGATATGAATTTTTGAAGTTTAAATCAATTTCTGGATTTTCTGAATTATTTTAATTCCAGAAAATATATAATTGCGTCAGCATGACGTCAGCACGACGTCAGCGGGTCAACGCGGCTGTCCAGGGTCAAACCTGACGTGTGGGTCCCACACGTCAGTGACACTGGGGTTAACCCCGAGTCAAACCCGGGCTGACTAGCTTTGACTAAACCCTGGGCCCACTGGTCAGCGTCAGTAGGTGGGGGATTAGTGACTAATTAGCTAAGCCACGTCAGCCCGCCGGAGTTCTGGCCGGCGGCGACCATTAGCGCAGTGGCGACTCGCTGGACTTGCGTTACAGACGGCGTTTGATCGCGCGAAGACCACCGGGGCGTAGCCCGTCTTCGTCCGCAACCAGGGGAGCTGGTTGGGGGGCTGCGGGGGCGCCGGAGCTCGCCGGAGCAAGCTTGCGGCGGCGGCCGGGGTTCGGGTGCGAGCGGAATCGGGCTGCGGGGCACGGGGAGGCCACCTGAGGGGCCCGGCGGCACCCTCGTGGCACCAGGAACGCGGAGGGAGGCTTGGTTTGGGCGAAGGCGGGCCGAGACGGCGGCGGCGACATGGACGGCGGCGAGGGGCTTCGGCCGTGGTGGGGAGCGGCGCTACGGCACGGGAACGGGAGGGAGAAGAGAGGGGAACGGTGGAGGAGCTCACCGCGGATCCAGCGAGCGCGAGGGCGAGGTCGGGGATGCCCGGAAGCTCCCGAATCGACGGCGAGTACCCACGGCGGCCGGAGGCGAGGATGGCGACGGCGATGGCTCCACGGGATGCTCCGTCTTGCTTGGCTCGATGAGGAGGTAGAGGGGGTCGCGGCGGAGCTCGGGGGCTCTACGGAGGGGTGAGGGGACGGCGCGGAGCGCGTCGGTGGCGAGCTGCGGCGGCGGCAGTGCTTCGGGTGAGAGGGAGAGAGAGCAGGGGAAGAGGAGGTGGGCGAGGGAGAGTGAGAGCGGTGCGGGGCAGCTGCGTGGCTTCGTCCGGGGCATCGAGGGCGAGAGAAGGAAGCAGGAGGTGGCCAGCAGGGGGGGAGGTGGCGCGCGCGCGTGCCGGCGAGCGTCGGGCACACGCCCTCGTCCTTCTGTCCGAGGAGGGGGACGACAGAAGGCAGCGGGGGTGGGCTGGGCCGCCAGCTGGAGATGGGCCAGGTAAGTGGCCCAGGTAAGTCTCTCTCCCCTTTTCTGTTTTCTTTTCTAATTTTCTGACATTTGTTTGATTTAATAACTATATTAAATCATTTAATTTTATTATGCCAATTTTTGTAGGGTTAATGGTATTATTCCAGAGCTCTTGTATAATTGGCACAATTTTTGGACCATATTTCATATATATAGAAATATATTTCCAATGCAAATATTTATCGAATTAATCCAAATGGCCAAAATAATTATCCATGAGCTCCTAAAAATATTGTTTTGATTTTTATCTCTGTCCAATATTTTTAGAGGGCATCATGAGCATTTTCTTGGACCCTTTTGGAGAAATTTTTATTTAGGTCATTTTCAAAAATGATTCTGAGGGTTCCACCAATCCTCATTTCAAATTTAAATGAAATTTAAATATGATGCACAAATAGCTAGCTAGTCTAAGTCATACCAGACTAGGGATGTGACACATATCATGTGCAAAAAAGTAGAAAGGGTTATAGCAAAAACTGGATGCACTTCGTGTACAAAATGGACAATCTCTTTCGAAGTATCAGGGTTTCGAAGCAAAACTCATCTGTTACAAAGGCATTTCATTGTTTTAACTTATTACAAATCCAGACTTTGTGTGTGTTCAATATGCACCATTCAAAGCCACACCATCAATTTTCAACCCTTTCTGACTTCATTCGTTTTTTATGCATTTACTGATTTTTTTGAGCTAAATGACCCTGAAATTGAAAAGGCGCTACTAATTTTTTGTGCCTAAAGCAAAAAATTTCACAAAGAAACTCTAAATACAGCAAAAAAACTCAAAGATAAATAAAAGAAAATAAATAAAGGAAAAAAGGGAGAAAAAAAGCCCGCCTACTGGGCAACAATGCTCTACATACGACTAGAAACCCAACTTGTAGTTGGGCCAGGATGCAGTCCCGAAAGGCCTAGTAGGCCCACAAGGCAGATACGCAGTTTAGGCCCAGAAGCCTGCTTTAGAGAGGAGCTCGAAGGAGCAGTCGCAGCTGGGTTTATAAACCAGTGTGGCTGCCCTTCGCTCGGCGAGGTGGGACTACACTTTGTGGACCGTGGGGTGGTAGCGCGCCACCTTTAGTAGCGGTTCATGGCTCCAACTGGTACTAAAGGGGTGTTTTTAGTACCGGTTGCAGCCACGACCCGATACTAAAGGGGGTCGCTTCCCGCCGCTTGGGCCGGCCAAATTTGACCTTTAGTACCAGTTGTTGGCTCCAACTGATACTAAAGGCCCCTCCTATATAAACAACACTTACGAATTTCGTTACTTTTCATCTCTTCCTCTACTTCTTCTCCTCTGCCCCGTCGCCGCTGCCCCCCGACGCCACCCCCGTGGCCGCCCCCGTCACTACCCCTGTCGTCGCCCCCGTCCCCGTCGTCGCCGTCCCTGTCGCCGCCCCGGCCCGTCGCCACCCGTCTCCATCCCCGTCGTCGCCACCCGTCGCCGCCCCCTTCGCCTTGCCTCGCCGGTGAGCTCCTGCCCCGCCATGGCCACACACACACACAATGCAATTTTTATTTTTTTTACTTATAGAAATGTTAGTAATTTTTATGTTTTTTAGTTATAGAAATGTTTGAAAATTTTCTGTTTTTTAGTTATAGAAATGTTAGTTATGTAGAAATGTTAGAAATTTTAGAAATGTTAGTTTTAGCTAGATGAATTAGATTAATATCAAATTGTTAGACGATGATCAATGTTATAGATGCATATAGAATTTTGACATATGCAACGATATCATTTTTTAAATTTGTATATAAGAAATCACAATCCAATTATTTAAAAAATGTTATGTTTGCATATAGTATTTGTTCTCGACGATGCCCGGCCCACATCCTTGCTGTAGACCCGTTCGCGACGACGTCCTGCTTCAGAGGACCCATGTCCGGGACTGGGCTCCGCCGGGCTGGCACTGGGAGGTGCTACCTTCAGGGGCGCGCCGCTTGGTGAGGAACCCGGCCCCGGGTCCCGTCGTCGACCCTGAGCTCCTTTGGTGGCGTTCACGTGGGCCACTTTCGGTGCGGAGGGAGCCGGCCCCGCCGAAGGTGTTACCTCGCCGTGTCAGGGAGGAGGTCGATCACTTCTCTCGCTACATGGATGCTATGGACGTTAGGTTCCAATACCTAGCAGCTTCTTCCGGGATCTCACCCGAGCTATGATCCTGTGATGGTTCCTTCTCTTTATGTGTCCACCGCCCGCGCCTCAGGAACCACGAGTGAACTAGATTATTCTGTAGTATCCGATCTTTATTAGCTAGCTACATATTCGATGTATAATATTTGAGACGATGTATCCAACATTATATATATTATTCGAGATGATGTATTCAAGATTATTCGATGATGCATATTATGTACTATGATTCAGTTTTTCCTTATTGATTGCATGCATGCACTGTAATTTGAATACTAAATTGTTTTATATTTCTTCTAGACTATTTAAATAAAAGCTATGGCGGACAATACTGGCAGAGAAGGAGAAGAAGCCCTGTTCCAAATCATACGCTCCCCTGGCCGGCCAGATGATCAGAATGAAGAAGAAGACGGCTCCCAATATCTCAACAATACCGGGGAGGGTGATATGATATTCGACATGACGACCGAATTGATGAAGTCCAGAACTATGATTATGATGACGAAGAAAATGTTGATCCTGAAAGGACAGAGACCGGCGAGGTATATTTATATAAGCAGGCATCTGGTGATCATCACATGTTTTAAATGATTTGAAGATATATTAACCAATCTTCTTTCTGTCCTCGAGATCAAGCAAATCTGACAGCAGGATAGTGTGAGGCCCTACCAAAAAGTTGAAGCCGTGCGTAAAGTATAACATCGATGCCATCATAACTGATGGCGAACCAATCTTGCCTAAGAAGAATGCGAACAAGTTCAATCATCAGTGCAAAGTTCTTATGAAGGACCAACTCCCGATCTTCATGCAAGAATGGAAAAAGCCAGCAAAGCAGCGTACATATCTTACTTGGGTCGACGACAGAGCAAAATATCTTCTTTGGGAATCTCTCATGGAACATTTCACCCTACCAGATCATTTCACAGATGCAGATGTGCAAAAAGTGAAGGCCGCTGCTCTTAGGAAGATGGCAGATTCATTCAACAACCACAAGAAAAGTATATGGGCCAAGTACGTCGAAGGAGGAGAGAAGACTCCAGAATTCAAGGGAACACTAGAGAAGCAAAGAGAGCACTGGCCCGATTTCATGAAATTCAAGGAATCAGAATTATCTAAGGAACGGTCGAGAGTAAACAAGGCCAATGCCGCAAAAAAGGAGCAGTTCCATAAGCTGGGGCCAGGTGGCTATGCGGTGGCAGTGCCAAAGTGGGATAAGTCTGAGCAAGAGATGCTGGATGCAGAGATCACTCCAGTTACTAAGAGCTGGCCCCCAGGGTCAGGACTTGGTATGCGCATGGGGGGCGTTGGACCCGAAGACAGGAAATGTTTCGAAGAGGGCAAGTCTTAAAGGAGTCGAAGATAAGATACTTGTTGCAATAGAAGAGGCTCGAACAGGGGTGTTCACGCCCAATAGAGAGAACGACGAGCTTACGCGCACCCTGGGAAATCCTGAACACCTGGGAAGAACACGAGGCAAAGGCATTGTTCCATGGTATAAGGGGTTTGTGGACTGGAACACTGACTACAGAAGTCATGCACGAAGGAAGATGGAGGAGGAGAAGAAGAGGAAGCTGGAGGAGGAGCAAAGGAAGCAGGAAGCATGACGCCTTAAAGGCCTAGAATCAAAGCACGCGGAGTTGGCACTCCAATTCAAGTGGCAGCAGCAGCAAATCGACTCACTTAGCCAAGAAATGGGGTCTCAGCAGCGGCAACAGCTAGCGGATGATCCAGCATTGGATAGCACCGTCCCATCCATGCCGAGAAGCAGCGTGGGTTCCGCCCCGGGCGAGGCACAGCTGCTAGATAGATAGCCGACATCATCGAGAACACTAAGTGTGAGCTACACTTCAAAATGAAGAACATATCCATGAAGGTGGCAGACATCATTGCTTATACAAATACCCCCGAAGCAACCTTCCATTGCAACCCGATTCCACCCGGCTATGCTCATGTCGTGGTTGATGAGGTGGTGGACCAATATTCGGGGCTAGAGCTTGACATTCCTGGAGGTGACGAGGAGCACACACTGGGAGAGGCCAAACATCGTATCATCCTATGGAGAAAGGATTGCATCATCTTTCCAAGGCCAAGGCCACTAACACCGCATCAGCCAACTCCTCCTCGAAGCCCACCACCATGTCAGCAATCTCCCGCTCCTCCAAGTGATCATCAGCCACCGACTCAGCACAGTCCTGCTCCTTCAAGTCCGCCAACGCATCAGGCCACTCCTCCTCCAAGTCCGGAACCGCGTCAGGACACTCCTGCTCCAAGTCTGGCACCGCATCAGCCCACTCCTCCTCCTCCAAGTCAGCCAAGTCAACCATGTCAGTCTCCGCTAACTCAGCAACAGTGGAAGAGAGACGCTACAGCTATGGTGTGTAGCGGTACAAGTCAAGGTAGTACAAGAGGTACAGGCGGCGGAGGCAAGCGATTTCAATATGGTCCAAGCCTCGCGCCTATTCCATAGAGGCCTTACGACATGACCGAGGAGCAAAACACAGACATAGTGAAGGCCCAAGTGGACGCCCATTTTGGACTGAAACCGGCACCACCGCCAAAGGAGAATGTGCCTGAGGAAATCATTGACCACTTTATTCGTATGGAAAAAAACCCAGCTCCCGAGCCTGTTGACTCGGACTATGAGCGCCAACTCAGTAAGGCACATCAAGCACAACAAAAGAAGGAGTCGAGCTCGAGCCAAGCACCTGGCAAAAATGTGGGAAAACCGTTCCCCGGCTGGGAGAACAGGCGGCGCAATCGATCCCCCCGCTTGTTGTACCAACACATGAGAGTACCGGCGCCAGTCAGCTGGTAATAACCGACGAGCATAGAAGGCAGGTTGAAGAGCTCGGTATCACTGTTGGATAACTCCTAGAGATCGAGCCCATGGATATGATTAGAGAGGAGGACGTAAAACAGAAATATGCCTGCGGTGAACAAATGGTCAAGCCTGAGGAGGTCAAGAAGCTCTCAACGAGAATGTATGAATTGCATCAATGGTACATGGATATTCGCAAGACCCACAATCGAGAGTCCCTCATGGTGAAAGTCAAGGAAGAGGATTACTTCCATGGGACAGCTCTGTCTATTGAGTATACAGAACTGTTTCAGTTATTCAATCAAGAGGGACTCTCGATTACTTCCATGGTGCATGTAAGTGATTTCTTTATGTAATTTAAGTCTCAAGCTAGCTGTAGTTCTCTCGTTGATCATTACCTGTAATTATCGTCCATAGATTCTTTTCTATGGTATTATGCAGGATGAAGATGTACGAAATGAGAAAAGGTGGACGCTATGGCCGGCATTGGGTTCATTGACCCAAATACCATTAATGAAGAGACATGGTCACATGCATGGTATATCGATGACGTAGAGAACAAAATGCTAGAGTTCTTGAAGCGCCTCAATACCAATCGAGATATACTACTTCCTTACAACTTCAAGTGAGTCACACTGTCTTGTACTACAAATTATGTTTTGCTTACTAGCTAGATGTTAATAAGTGTATAGGGTTTAGGGTTAGTTGATGAGTGTTATGCACATGCCCGCTTAATTTATACATGCAAACGTATGTGCATGCAGGTACCACTGGATCTTGTTAATCATTAAAATTGATGAAGAAACAGTTAAAGTACTAGACTCACTGCTTAAAGAACCTAAAGACTACTCAATCGTGAAGGGGATAGTCAACAGGTAATTTCAATCATTATTGAACTATATGTTCGCCTCTTTAGTTCATCATTTCCTGATATCAACTAATTAATAACTCCTTTATGCATTTTCTTTGCCGGCGGACAGGGCTTGGCAAAAGTTCATCAAAGCGGTTCCAGGCCCGTTCAAAGAAAAGCTGCATTCGTTTCGATCCAAGGTAAGTAATTTTAAGTACTACTGGCTAGCTACTATCTCTTTAATTCTAGTTTCAATACCATTAATTATCATGCTTGATTAATTAGTATCTGATTGAATTCTATTCTCGTAAAGGCCATGAAGCAGTCGGGGACTGATTTATGTGCATACTACGTTTGCGAGACCATTCACATGATGGCATCCGAAAGGACTAGAAATGCTAGACTGCGATGGGTACATTTGCCAGAATACTATTCACAATTTTTACATCATTATCGATATCTAATCACACAACTATACATGCATATTGATCTCCTTCTTAAAAGTTCTCTGCGGTGCGGGAGAAGCACCTACCAATGGAGCGCGTACGAGCAATTGGAGAGTAAATAGCGGAATTTTTGCTCGACCATGTCATAGATCCCATAGGAGAATTCCATTACCTGCTATGTACCGCCGCTATCGCAGTAATGCCTCCATGTAGGAGAAACTGTATATACCAAATTGTATATATATACATGTGTATGTGTGAATCGTGGTGCGAGACATTC
>NC_041388.1:644062051-644083917 GCF_002162155.2 Triticum dicoccoides | reverse complement strand
ACGAGAAATTCTATTTATATATATGCATAACATGTATAATATGTAGTATCTAAAATACCAGCAAATGAAAAATAATTAAATGGAGAACACAAAATTAAAGGAAAAAAGAAATCATGAACCCAAAACCCCCAAAACTTCTAGTACCGGTTGGTGTTACCAAACGGTACTAAAGGTCTCCCCGCCCCCGGCATTGGCTTGTGCCACGTAGTGGCCCTTTAGCGGCGGTTCGTGCTGAACCGCTACTAAAGGGGGGACCTTAATGTCGGATCTCGGGTTCCAGCAAAAACCCTCAAGGTTCAAACACTGGGGTGCGCGCGAAGATCTCCCCCTACCAATCCACGTCATAACTTCGCTAAGATCTCAAGGGCTAACTCGACGAACGTGCAACCCAAAGGACACAAGATTTATACTGGTTCGGGCCACCGTTGTGGTGTAATACCCAACTCCAGTGTGGTGGTGGTGGATTGCCTCTTGGGCTAGGGATGAACAATACAAGGGGAAGAACAGCCTCCTGAGGAGAGGTGTTCTTGTTCTTGGTGAACTTGTGGTTGTTCGGATCTCCTCCCTAGCTACGGTGGTGGCTAGTCCTATTTATAGAGGCCCTGGTCCTCTCCCCAAATATTGAGTGGGAAAGGAGCCAACAACGGCCAATTTGAAAGGGGACAGCTAGTACAGCTTATCCTGACAAAAGCAGTCTTCGCCTGCAAAAGGCTCTGGTGGTGACGCCGCCTTGGGCTCCATGGTGACCTTCGTCTTGCCGTCCTGCTGGTCATGGTCTCGTTGCAATGATATGGAAACCTTTGCTTGAAGCCTCGGTACTTCGCGCCTGCGCTTGCTTCCTTAGCACCAAAGAGGAAATAAGGACAGTATGCACGATGGCGCCCGCCTGATCTTGATCGTCATGGCTCACGTCATTGAAACCTTGCAATGTTTGCCTTGCCTCGAACTCTCTGCCCCTCGCGAGCCAGCCTGGTGAGGGCGCTCCCGAGGAGGTCTTGTGTCGTCCCCCTCGCGAGGGTCTTGGGTGCTTGTTGGTGAAGATGGGCCGCAGGCAGGCAAGTCTGGGGGCCCCCGTTCCCAGAACGTCGACAGTCGCCCCCGGGCCCAAGGCGCGCTCGGGCTTGGCATCGAGGCGAAGCCAAAGGTCAAGTGCGGAGCTCTGAGGGCCCCAATAGCCAGCGACCTTGGTCGACGTGTGGTGCTTGATTGGACATGGGCGTCTCCGCTTCCCCACGTTGCCTCGGCAACTGCTCGACTGTCCAAAAGCTGGCGTAGACAGCGCTTGCCTTCACTGCTTCCCTTCTCGTTGCTGCAGATCCCCTTCTTGCTCCCTGCTTCCGAAATCTCCAGATCTACTCCCATCCTTTCCCGTATCCGCGACCAATGGCGCCCCGGAGGGTCAAGCCCGCCTCGTCGTCGGCTTCGTATGAGCTATCCCTCGACGCGCCTAATGTCTCGGAGAAGAACCTCGCCACCACTCGCTTGCTGACGGTGGGGGAAAGCAACGAGAAGGGGAAGACCGGGCTCCGGGCCGGCTCCGATGTGTCGGAGCCCGAGGGAAGCTACTTCTTCCCCTTCTTTACCAGCAGCATCATCACGGGGCTGGTTCCCCCCTTTTCTGACTTCTTCTTCGAGGTCCTGGACCACTATGGACTACAGGCGCTGATACGTCTCCGTCGTATCTATAATTTTTGATTGTTCCATGCCAATATTATTTAACTTTCATATACTTTTTGGCAACTTTTTATACTATTTTTGGGACTAACATATTGATCCAGTGCCCAGTGCCAGTTCCTGTGTGTTGCATGTTTTTGGTTTCGCAGAATATCCATATCAAACGGAGTCCAAACGGGATAAAAACGGATGGAGCTTATTTTTGGAAAATATGGAAAATTCGAAAGGAAAATCAACGCGAACCAGTGCCCGAGGTGGTCAAGAGGCAGGGGGCGCACCCCCCCTTAGGGCGCGCCCCTACCCTCATGAGCCCACCGTAAGGAGGTTGACGCTCTTCTTTTGCCGCAATAAAGCTAATATTCAGAAAAAAAATCAAGGCGAAGGTTTCAGGCCAATCGGAGTTACGGATGTCCATATTTATACGAAACGGTGAAACAGAGCCACGACAGAACGCAGAACCAGAGAGAGACAGAGAGATAGATCCAATCTTGGAGGGGCTCTCGCCCCTCCCACGCCATGGGAGCCATGGACCAGAGGGGAAACCCTTCTCCCATCTAGGGAGGAGGTCAAGGAAGAAGAAGAAGGGGGGGGGCTCTCCCCCTTGCTTCCGGTGGCGCTGGAGCGCTGCCGGGGCCATCACCATCACCGCCATCTTCACCAACAACTTCACCGCCATAATCACCAACTCTTCCCCCCTCTATGAAGCGGTGTAACTTCTCTCTTACCCGTTGTAATCTCTACTTAAACATGGTGCTCAACGCTATATATTATTTCCCCATGATGTATGGCTATCCTATGATGTTTGAGTAGATATGTTTTGTCCTAATGGCTATTTGATGATCGTGATTGGTTTGAGTTGTATGTTTTATTATTGGTGCTGTCCTATGGTGTTCTCCGTGTCGCGCAAGCATGAGGGATTCCCGCTGTAGGGTTTGCAATATGCTTATGATTTGCTTATGGTGGGTGGCGTGAGTTACAGAAGCACAGAACCGAGTAAGTAGGTTGTTTGCGTATGGGATAAAGGGGACTTGATACTTTAATGCTATGGTTGGGTTTTACCTTAATCAATCTTTAGTAGTTGCGGATGCTTGCTAGAGTTCCAATCATAAGTGCATATGATCCAAGTAGAGAAAGTATGTTAGCTTATGCCTCTCCCTCAAATAAAATTGCAATAATGATTACCGGTCTAGTTATCGATTACCTAGGGACAAATAACTTTCTTGTTGACAAAAGCTCTCTAATAAAACTAATTTAGTTGTGTCTTTATCTAAACAGCCCCTAGCTTTTATTTTCGTGTTCTTTACTTTCTTGCAAGCTTACCAAAAAACACCTACAAAGTACTTCTAGTTTCATACTTGTTTCCGGTAAAGCGAACGTCAAGCGTGCGTAGAGTTGTATCGGTGGTCGGTAGAACTTGAGGGAATATTTGTTCTACCTTTAGCTCCTCGTTGGTTTCGACACTCCTACTTATCGAAAGAGGCTACAATTGATCCCCTATACTTGTGGGTTATCAAGACCTTTTTCTGGCGCCGTTGCCTGGGAGCAATAGCGTGGGGTGAATATTCTTGTGTGTGCTTGTTTGCTTTATCACTAAGTAATTTTTATTTGTTGTTCTTAGTTGTTTTCTATCTTTAGTTATGGGTAGGAAATGCAAAATACCAAAAAAATTAGTTGTACCTACTGAACCAATGGTTGAAGAACCACTCAAAATCTATCACACTGCTGAAGCTTATTACTTGGATCATCTTCGATCCCTATGTGCTCATGCTGAAACCCAAACTAGCTTAGTTGAGGGCAAATCCTTAGATGAGCATGCTTGTTATGTGCGACACCGAATATCTGAAAAAAGGGAAAATTCTATTGGGTTAAATTCGTCGTTTGCAATGCTATGCTTGGAATTTATGTGAAATTTATGATTTTACTTGTTGCTCTAAAAACCCTAAGAAACACCTTCCCTATAATTGTGAGTTTAGTGATAATGGAATCGTATCTTCGTATGCTAAGGGTGTTTACAATTACTATGATGTTAAACAAATTAAAGAATTTGTTGCTTTTAAGGGTGCTTATGAAATTGCTTCTTTGATTGAAAAGTATGATGCTACTTTTCACAAATCTGAAAATTTTGCTATACTTAAATATTGCTATGATAATTATGCTTCTAATTCTTATGTTAAACCATATATTGAGAACTACTCCGCAGTCCAAGAAGAGACTAATATTTTGCAGGAGTCTGTGGAAGAAGAAATTGATGATACTGTGAGCTCATTGGATGAAAAAGATGATCAGGAGAGCGAAGAACAAAAGGAGAAAGAGCGGATTAGCTTCCCGTGCCCACCTTCTAATGAGAGTAACTCTTCAACTCATACATTGTTTAATTTCCCTTCGTGTTTACCGAAGGATGATTGCTATGATGACTATTATGATCCCGTTGATTCTCTTGAAATATCCCTTTTTGATGATGCTTGCTATGCTTGTGGCCAAGATACCAATATGAATTATGCTTATGGAGATGAACTTGCTATAGTTCCTTATGTTAAACATGAAATTGTTGCTATTGCACCCACGCATGATAGTCCTATTATCTTTTTGAATTCCCCCGATTACACTATATCAGAGAAGTTTGCTTTTATTAAAGATTATATTGATGGGTTGCCTTTTACCGTTCCACATGATGATTTTGATGAATATAATATGCATGTGCTTGCTGCTCCTACGTGCAATTATTATGATAGAGGAAGTATATCTCCACCTCTCTATGTTTCCAATATGATAAAATTGCAAGAAACTATTTATACTATGCATTAGCCTTTACTTTGTGTGCATGAATTGTTCTTTTATGACATGCCGATGCATAGGAAGAGAGTTAGACTTCGTCATTACATGATATATGTTACCTTGTGCTCACCACTAAATTACAAATGATTGTTGATTCAAAATGGCTTTGATATACCTTGGGATCCGGGTGGATTCACTACTTGAGCACTACATGCCTAGCTTAATGGCTTTAAAGAAAGCGCTGCCAGGGAGACACCCCGGAAGTTTTAGAGAGTCATTTATTTCTGTTGAGTGCTTTTATGTAGTTTAAAAACAACAAAAATAAAGAGGAGAACCCAAAACTTTTTCAAAAAGGAAAGTGAAAGTGATAGAGACAAGCATTGTTGAAGTGGGAGCTAGCCTTGAACTTTGTTCATGCTCACGGAAACTTTGTGAATCTTGATTACAGAAACTTTTAAACAAAAATAATTATCCCATTGTACAATTCCATTGTATTATAAAAATAATGTGCCAAGGTTTGCCTTTAGGATGTTTACGATGCTTGTTGGTTTGTACAGTGCAGGACAGAAACTTTGGCTGTAGTGCGCGGATTTTAATTTTTTACCGGAACGTCAAATGGTTCTCATTCTTTTTGCACTGTCTTTCTGTACAAATTGTTTATTGTTCCTAATTTTGGAAGAATTTTTAAAGTATCAGAAGTATGGTGAATGTTCAGATTGCTACAGACTATTCTGTTTTAGACAGATTCTGTTTTTGATGCATAGTTTGCTTGTTTTGATGAACCTATCAATTTATATCAGTGGATTAAGCCATGAAAAAGTTATATTACAGTAGACACAATGCAAAAACAAAATATGAATTGGTTTGCAACAGTACTTAGAGTAGTTATTTGCTTTATTATACTAACGGATCTTACCGAGTTTTCTGTTGGAGTTTTGTGTGGATGATGTGTTCGATGATCGAGAAGGTCTCGATGTGAGAAGAAGGAAGAGAGGCAAGAGCTCAAGCTTGGGGATGCCCGAGGCACCCCAAGTAAATATGCAAGGAGACTCAAGCATCTAAGCTTGAGGATGCTGGGGAGGCATCCCCTCTTTCTTCAACAAATATCGGTATGTTTTCATATTCGTTTTCATTCACGCGATATGTGCAATCTTGGAGCGTCTTTTGCTTTAGTTTTCTGTTTTCTTTTAATGCACCATGCTGGTATGAGATAGTGCTTGGTTGATTTATAGAATGCTCTTTGCACTTCACTTATATCTTTTGAGTATGGCTTTATAGAATGCTTCATGTGCTTCACTTATATCATTTGAAGTTTGGATTGCTTGTTTCTCTTTACTTAGAAAACCACCATTTGTAGAATGCTCTTTTGCTTCACTTATATTTGTTAGAGCACGGTCACATCTTTTGTAGAAAGAATTAAACTCTCTTGCTTCACTTATATCTATTTAGAGAGATGAGAGGAACTGGTCATTCACATGGTTAGTCATAAAGACCTACATAAAACTTGTAGATCACTGAATATGATATGTTTGATTCCTTGCAATAGTTTTGCGATATAAAGGTGGTGATATTAGAGTCATGCTAGTCGAGTAATTGTGAAATTGAGAAATACTTGTGTTGAGGTTTGCAAGTCCCGTAGCATCCACGTATGGTGAACCGTTATGTAACGAAGTCGGGGCATGAGGTGTTTATTGATTGTCTTCCTTATGAGTGGCGGTCAGGGACGAGCCATGGTCTTTTCCTACCAATCTATCCCCCTAGGAGCATGCGCGTAGTAATTTGTTTCGATGACTAATATATTTTTTCAGTAAGTATGTGAGTTCTTTATGACTAATGTTGAGTCCATGGATTATACACACTCTCACCCTTCCATCATTGCTAGCCTCTTCGGTACTGTGCATTGCCCTTTCTCACCTCGAGAGTTGGTGAAAACTTCACCGGTGCATCCAAACCCCGTGATATGATACGCTCTGTCACACATGAACCTCCTTATATCTTCCTCAAAACAGCCACCATACCTACCTATCAAGGCATTTCCATAGCCATTCTGAGATATATTGCCATGCAACTTCCATCATCATCATATACATGACTTGAGCATTTATTTTCATACTGCTTTGCATGATCGTAAGATAGCTAGCATGATGTTTTCATGGCTTGTCCGTTTTTTGATGTCATTGCTACGCTAGATCATTGCACATCCCGGTACACCGCCGGAGGCATTCATATAGAGTCATATCTTTGTTCTAGTATCGAGTTGTAATATTGAGTTGTAAGTAAATAAAAGTGTGATGATCATCATTATTAGATCATTGCCCCATTAAGGAAAGGATGATGGAGACTATGATTCCCCCACAAGTCGGGATGAGACTCCGAACGAAAAAAAAGAGAAAGGCCAAAAGAAAAAAAGAGAAGGCCCAAAAAAGAAGAAAAACAAAACAAAAAAAGAGAGAAAAAGAGAGAAGGGGCAATGTTACTATCCTTTTACCACACTTGTGCTTCAAAGTAGCACCATGTTCTTCATATAGAGAGTCTCTTGAGTTATCACTTACATATACTAGTGGGAATTTTCATTATAGAACTTGGCTTGTATATTCCGATGATGGGCTTCCTCAAATGCCCGAGGTCTTCATGAGCAAGCAAGTTGGATGCACACCCACTTAGTTTCCAGTTTGAGCTTTCATAAACTTATAGCTCTTAGTGCATCCCTTGCATGGCAATCCCTACTCCTCACATTGATATCTATTAATGGGCATCTCCATAGCCCGTTAATACGCCTAGTTGATGTGAGACTTTCTCCCTTTTGTCTTCTCCGCATAACCCCTATCATCATATTCTATTCCACCTATAGTGCTATGTCCATGGCTCACGCTCATGTATTGCGTGGAAGTTGAAAAGGTTTGAGAAACATCAAAAGTATGAAACAATTGCTTGGCTTGTCATCGGGGTTGTGCATGATGTGAATGCTTTGTGTGGTGAAGATGGAGCATAGCCAGACTATATGATTTTATAGGGATGAGCTTTCTTTGGCTATGTTATTTCAATAAGACATAATTGCTTGGTTGGTATGCTTGAAGTATTATTGTTTTTATGTCAAAGGATAGATTATTGCTTTGAATCACTTGTGTCTTAATATTCATGCCATGATTAGACATATGATCAAGATTATGCTAGGTAGCATTCCACATCAAAAATTATCTTCTTTATCATTTACCTACTCGAGGACGAGGAGGAATTAAGCTCCGGGATGCTGATACGTCTCCGTCGTATCTATAATTTTTGATTGTTCCATGCCAATATTCTTCAACTTTCATACACTTTTTGGCAACTTTTTATACTATTTTTGGGACTAACATATTGATCCAGTGCCCAGTGCCAGTTCTTGTCTGTTGCATGTTTTTGGTTTCGCAGAATATCCATATCAAACGGAGTCCAAACGGGATAAAAACGGACGGAGCTTATTTTTGGAAAATATGGAAAATTTGGAAGGAAAATCAACGCGAACCAGGGCCCGAGGTGGTCACAAGGCAGGGGGGTGCCCCCCCTTAGGGCGTGCCCCCTATCCTCGTGAGCCCATCGTAAGGCGGTTGGCGCTCTTCTTTTGCCGCAAGAAAGCTAATATTCAGAAAAAAAATCACGGCGAAGGTTTCAGGCCAATCGGAGTTACGGATCTCCATATATATACGAAACGGTGAAACAGAGCTAGGACAGAACGCAGAACCAGAGAGAGACAGAGAGATAGATCCAATCTCGGAGGGGCTCTCGCCCCTCCCACGCCATGGGAGACAAGGACCAGAGGGGAAACCCTTCTCCCATCTAGGGAGGAGGTCAAGGAAGAAGAAGAAGAAGAAGGGGGACCTCTCCCCCTTGCTTCCGGTGGCGCCGGAGCACTGCCGGGGCCATCACCATCACCGCCATCTTCACCAACAACTTCACTGCCATCATCACCAACTCTTCCCCCCTCTATGCAGTGGTTTAACCTCTCTCTTACCCGCTGTAATCTCTACTTAAACATGGTGCTCAACGCTATATATTATTTCCCAATGATGTATGGCTATCCTATGATGTTTGAGTAGATCTGTTTTGTCCTAATGGCTATTTGATGATCGTGATTGGTTTGAGTTGTATGTTTTATTATTGGTGCTGTCCTATGGTGCTCTCCATGTCACGCAAGCGTGAGGGATTCCCGCTGTAGGGTTTGCAATATGCTTATGATTTGCTTATGGTGGGTGGCGTGAGTGACAGAAGCACAGACCGAGTAAGTAGGTTGTTTGCGTATGGGATAAAGGGGACTTGATACTTTAATGCTATGGTTGGGTTTTACCTTAATGAATCTTTAGTAGTTGCGGATGCTTGCTAGAGTTCCAATCATAAGTGCATATGATCCAAGTAGACAAAGTATGTTAGCTTATGCCTCTCCCTCAAATAAAATTGCAATAATGATTACCGGTCTAGTTATCGATTGCCTAGGGACAAATAACTTTCTTCTTGACAAAATCTCTCTACTAAAACTAATTTAGTTGTGTCTATATCTAAACAGCCCCTAGCTTTTATTTTTGTGTTCTTTACTTTCTTGCAAGCTTACCCAAAAACACCTACAAAGTACTTCTAGTTTCATACTTTTTTCTGGTAAAGCGAACATCAAGCGTGCGTACAGTTGTATCGGTGGTCGATAGAACTTGAGGGAATATTTGTTCTACCTTTAGCTCCTCGTTGGGTTCGACACTCTTACTTATCGAAAGATGCTACAACTGATCCCCTATACTTGTGGGTTATCAGGCGCTGCATCTTCATCCCAACTCTATCCTTCTCTTGTCGATCTTCGCCTACTATTGCGAGCCGTACCTCGGCGTGATGCCGTCCGTGGCTCTGCTGCGCCACTTCTTCGTCCTCCGCATCAATGATGGCCAAACCTCCGGGTGTGCCAATTTCATCGTGGCAGGCAAGGCCAACTCAATCTCTAAGATTGGGAAGAAGGCCGACGGCTTCCGGAGCAATTAGGCCATGATGGACGCCAAGTGCGTCCACCCACTCTTGACGCTGCCGACGGAGATGCCCCAGTCCGACAAGGGGTGGTCTCATGCGAAGTTCATTGATGAGCGGGCGATGTTGGTGCTGGAGCAGATGAACGCCGACCTGAAGCCGGGCAACACGAAGGCGGTGAAGGTGACAAGGGCCATGCTCCTGACGGAATTCCTGATGCTGCGCGTAGCCCCACTCCAGGCGCGTTCGTGCCCCTTGTGGGAGCTTGGGAACGAAGAGGACAAGGTTCGCCTGAGCTCGAAAGCCTTGTCCGACGATGAGCTGGCTGTGGCTCTCCACATCCTGGTCGGGGACGACCAGGAGTACCCGCCGAATGTCTTCACTCCCTTGTTCCGCCGCGAGGACGGGGCGCTGGTCGTGGCCTCCAGGCTGACCTTTGACGGGCGCGTTCTGGTGCCTCCGGCGCCCACCGGGGCCCCTGTGGCATTGACGCCGGTGGAGCTGTCTTCTGGTGAGTCCCGCAAGGAGGAAGAGGAGGGGGAGGAAGACTCAGAGGAGACCCCTGAAGAGACGGGGGAGACCTCCCCCTTGAGCAAAGATGACATCCTCCGCACCCTTCCTGACGACGATGAGGCTGACGCCCGCCCGAAGAAGGGAGAGCCGCCCGTCATCCCGACGAGGGACCGATCGGCGTTGATCTCCTGGGACGCTGCTTCTGCTCTAACGCCGCCTGGAGCCGCTTCCGGCCCGGCTGTCGCTCCTGCTTCCGGAGCTGGCGCGCCCGCGCCTCGGGTTGCGAAGCTTTCCGAGTTCAAGCTCCCGAAGAGGAGGGACTATGTCGCGGCGGATCAGTAAGTGTCCCTGTCTCTCCTTGTTCTTGCTGTCGATGCTTGTTTCCGACTCTTTTTCCTTATTGTGTAACCAAGCTGACGCCTGCAGGGAAGAGGAGAAGGGAGAGCGAGGTGGTGCTGCTTGAGTACGAGTCGCCTCCTATGACTGCGCCCCTCTCCATGAGCAAAGGTGGGGACGGTGCTCGTGCTTCTCCAGCCCCATCATCCTCGCGAGGCTAGGTGGAGCATCCTTAGGAGGAGTCAGCCCCCGAAGCACCGCTGACTCAGGAGGCGCCAGCGCCTGGCTCGGGTGCTGAGGTCTGAGAGGCCCAGGAGCTTCCTGCCTCTCAGGCCATGGTGACGACGACGCCTCTTCCTCCTTCTTCTGCCATGTTGCTGACCCCAGGTTCCTCCGCTTCTCTTGATGTCCTGAAGCGGGCCCATTCTGAGATGGCTTGGCTGCGAGAAGATCTCCAGAGCGACGAACGCCTCCTGGCGGCTGGTCACCTGGAGCTGGTCACCGGTTGGCTCCATTCTGACGTGTCCGTTCGAGCGGCGCTAAGCCAGGTCGCAGCGACCTCTGAGGGGGCGAAGCGAGCCGCAACTCAGGCAGCAGCTGCTCGCAAGGCGGCGCTGAAGGACGCCGAGGCCGCCCAAGGTCGCTGCCTGGTGCTGGAGGCCGAGCTGAAGATCATGTGTGACGAGCATGGTGAAGTTGCCCGTGGCCGTAAAGCGGAGGAAGAGAGGATGAAGGCCCGGGAGGACGCCGTCAAGGGTCACGACGCCGAGCTGGAGCAGCTGGCGCAGGCTGAAAAGGCCGAACTCGATGCCAAGGCGAAGGTTCTGGCCGAGGACCGCGCGGCCTTCGCGCTTTTGGAGAAGAGGTCTCGCGAGGCCCTGAAGTCACTCTATGAGAAGTGCTTGGAGAAGCCGTTGGCCACCAATGAGGACGTCCCCGCCCAGTTGCTTCCCTACTTGGTCGAGGTGCTTGAGGAAGTCGTGCGCGGCATCGGCCCCATGGCAGAGGCAGATGCTCGCGTCCTTTCTTCAGCCGCGCTGATGCGCGTCTTCAGCCACCTCCATCTTCGCGTTCCTGTCGCCCGCATTGATGAGCCGCTGGAGCCCGTGGCTGATGAACATTGCTCAGCCGCCGCCACAGTCGTGAATGGTCAGGTGGAAGCCTTGCTAGAGAAGTTCGACGCCTTCGCCCCCGCGCCTTCAACCGGTGGTGCAGGTGAAGGCGACGCCACCCATGAGGGGGCACCTCTTGCAGGTGCCGGCGGTATCAAGGGATGACTGGCTTGCATCTTATTTCCTGTTGAAACTCTTACAGCATGTAGCGTGCCTCGTGGAAGCGTTTAAACTTGTGTTTGATATTCGGAGAACAATATGTCTTGTAATATTTGCTTTGAGATTTTGCGATTTCCTTCCCATTTGCTTTACGTTCTACGTCGGCAGAGCCCGACCCCGCGCATACCTCAGCCGCCGTTGGGCCGACCGGATCACCAAAACGGTCCAAGGAGTGAGGGGCTACGTGGTCAGTTAGGCTCCTGAGTCGCGATGCTCAGGAGTCCCCCTTGACGCGCAAACAGCTTGTGGAAAGGAGATGCAATGGTAGGTCTTGTCTTCTACGTCGGCAGGGCCCGACCCCGCGCATACCTCAACCGCGGTTGGACCGACCGGAGACTAGGACGGACCCAAGGAGTGAGGGGCTACGTGACCAGTTAGGCTCCTGAGTCGCGATGCTCAGGAGTCCCCCTTGACGTGCAAACACCCTTCATACTTTCGCCCTCGCCGAGACTCGGGAGGGGCGCGCGATGACCGGGTCCGAGTGACCTGGCGGGGTGGCATACGCTTGGGCGTGACCCCGAGCATAGCCCCCGTGCCCAGCCCCCTCACGCGGCTCTCCCGAGGGGAGGCATTGCATTGAGGCCAGACACCGAGCCCATCCCCTTCATACGGCTCTCCTGAGGGGAGGCGTTGCGTTGAGGCCAGACACCGAGCCCGGAGGCTCCCTGAGGTTGATACGGCCGTGAGGCCGCCCTCAGTTGTTTATCACTAGGATGGACCATGGCGCTTTCGCACTTGCATAGGCATAGCCGCTCCTCGGCAGTGTCGACTGCCATTGCGGAGCATGGTTCTTCCACTGGTACGTGGGAGGGGACTCCCTACTTCGGAGAGCCCCCGGGGCATGTACAGCCCCGCCCTGACAAGTAGCTTGCAAGGCAGGGCTAGACGAGGTGTGTCTGGGCACTCGTGAGCCAGCGCGGGACTCACGAGGCCCTACCTCAAGGCGGGTTGCGCCTGGTGTTGATTCTTGTTCGCTGTGCTGGTCCTGCGAGGTGGTCAGACAACCTGCGTTGACCGAATCTCCTGAGGTTATCGCGTGAGAAACCCAAGCACCAACGGCCCCAGGAGGTGACGTGAACGGGGCCGGCCCGCTAGACAGAGCTCAGCCGTTGGATTTATCAACGCTGTAGGGACAAACCCAAGCACAAACGCCGTGCCTAACCCTCTCACGCGACGGGTCCTGCAGAAAGACGACCGACGCGCGGCTCCCGCGGTGGGCGACAATCAAGCAGGTGATAATCATAGATAGATTAAGCATGGAAGGCAAACTAGCTCTGGTAAATGCATGAATGTTACGCGCCACTGGGTTCGGTCCGAGCGGCTTGGGGATGATGTAGCCCGAGGGGCGCCCCCAACAAGGTAAGCTAAAGACATAAAAAAGAAGGGATACATGCCACAGGGATGGACCCACGCAGCCTAGGAATAATGCAGCCCCCTGGGCGCTCCCAGCTAAATGAACTTGGAAAATGTCACCTAGTTCCGTTGATGAAGGGGTGTTGAGGCCGCTGAAGGTACGGGGTGAAGGGGTTGCTCCTCACGAGCCACCGGGGCCCTGAGCCTCGGGAGGCTCTGGGGGTCCCGGCAGTTCCTTGAGGACCGTTGCCATCTCTGCCAGGACTGCGTGGTGCCTGGCCTCCTAACCCGCCATGACGCTCCGCAGGTTGCACTGGAAGGCAGCAGCCACGCTCGGCAGGCCGAACGGCATACGAACGTAGCTGTGAGGTGGAACTTCGCAGCGCCCAACACGCGAAGGCCAGAAGTGCTCTTGAGATGCGGCTCGGATGAGCCCTGGTATGTTGATGCAGACGCGCAACTCACCACCCTCGCCTGGGTGGGGAGCAATGCCAGGTGGGCGGTGGTCGCCGCGTATTGCTCTTGCTTCCTGAAGCTCCTGAGATACCTTGGTGATGAACTCCCGAGCGTCGGGCGCTCCTTTCCTAGTGTCCTCCTGAGGGAGACGTGCCGCGAAACACGCCTCCAAGTGGTGCCCGAGCGCCTCCCTCGTGACGTTGGTAAGGTCTGAGACCCTCCAGAAGAGAGCCCCCGAGCGCTGCCCGAGGAGGGCGCCGGGCGCGCCTTCGTATGCGACAGAGGGAGGCGCCCCAGGTGCAGGCGCTGATCCTGACGAGGTGCCACTTGCGGCACTACCCTCCTGAGGTCCGGCACGGAGTAGCTGCTTCTTCTTCTTGGGGACGACCTCAGGAGGGTACCGAGCTGCATTGTTGCAGGGGTCTTCGATTGGCGCTGCTTGGAAGGCGCGCTCGAGGGGGCACACCGCATCTCTTTCTTCGCAGGGGACTGTGATGATCCCGCCGCTTCCTGGCATCTTGAGGACGTTGTAGCCGTGGTGCGTCACAGCCATGAACTTGGCCAGGTCCGGATACCCGAGGATGGAAATGTATGGAAGACGGATGTGGGCAACGTCGAAGTCGATGATCTCGGTGCGGTAGTTGTCACGCTGTCCGAAGGTGACGAGGAGGCGGACCTGCCCGATCGAGGTGGTGGAGCCGTCGGTCACTCCTGAGAAAGGCTTGGTGGGATGAAGCTGATCATACGGCACTCGGAGGTTGTCAAACATGTCAACGGACAGGACGTTGAGCCCTGCGCCGGCATCGATGAGAGTCTTGGTAACTTGCACGTTGCTAATAACTGGTGAACAGAGCATCGGGAGGGCGCCGGCGGTAGCCACGCGCTTGAGCTGATCTGCCGAGCTGAACGTGATGGCACACTTGGACCACCTGAGCGGGCGGGTGGCCTTGAACTTGCGGAGGACTACATTCACTTCACGAGCGAACTGTTTGAAGATACGCTGTGAGGCTAGGGCTTGAGCTCCGCCCAAGATGCAGGCGATGGCACGCGGCTCCTGGAAGCCTCCAGCCCCCTCGTCCTGATGGTGGTCGTCATTCCTTCTTGGTGGTGGCGGTAGTGGAGGGAGATCGGTGTTGCCCTGAGGACGATCGTCACGAGGCTGATCCCTCCAGGCGCCCTCGTGAGACTGATCCTGCCAGCGGTCCTCATGAGGCCGGTCGCGCCACTCCTGCCGTGGGCCACGGTCATCCCAGCGTCCGCCACCACGTCCTCCTCCTTGGTCGTAGCCCCAGTCATTGTCCTTGGGGCGTAGACCGAAGCGTCCTTCTCGAATGGCTCTCAGCTCTTGATAGTCGCTGGTGTTTTGGCTATGCAGGTTATGGAAGGCGCAGAACGGTCGGCTGCTCTTGGATGACTCGGGCTGGTTCGTGCTGCGCTTTGTGTCCGGCTCCGCCGCGAGCACGGCTGCTCCCTTGCGCTTCACGTCTTTGGCCTTGGCTTTCTTCTCCTCCGGGGCCGCAGCCGGGAGCTCGAGGAGGGAGAGGCGCCCCTCCTCAGCTCTCTTGGTCGCCAGGTTGAACAGCTCCAGAGACGTGCACATCTCCTCGTGGATGGCAAGCTCCTCCTTCATCTTAACGTCGCGGACGCCATCGGAGAACACGGAGATGATGGCCTCATCCGTCACCTTGGGGATCTTGAGGCGAACGTTGTTGAAGCGCTGGATGTACTTCTGGAGGGTCTCTCCTAGTTGTTGCTTGACGCGGCGTAGGTCACCGCAGCCGGTGGGCGGTCATGAGTGGCCTGGAAGTTGGCAACGAAACGGTCGCGCATCTCGTTCCAGGAGGAGATCGAGCCTGCAGCAGGTTTAGGATCCAGGAGCGGGCACCATCCTTGAGAGCCATGGGGAACCAGTTCGCCATGACTTTCTCGTCGCCGTTGGCCGCCTCAATGCTCAGCTCGTAGAGCTACAGGAATTCCGTGGGGTCAAGGGTGCCGTCATAGCAAGGAGGCAGATCCGACTTGAACTTGCCTGGCCAAGCGACGCTACGCAACTCAGGGGTGAAGGCGCGGCAGCCTGCGGTGGTCACCGGAACTCTGCGCTGTGGAGAACTTGTCCTTGATGGGGTCCGAGCACTGCCACCGCAGGTGGCACGCGGTCATGCCGTGGTGGCGTAGGGAGCGCGGGGGCGTTTTCTCGTGGCCGAGGGACTTCTTGGCAGCTTCTTTCTTCTTGCGCGGGCGCCGGACGCGGCAGGTCGCGCCGTGGGGCCGCGCACCTAGGCGCCAAGACTCCGTCTTGGGGCAGAGGTGGTGGAGGCACTCCATGGGCCACGCCGCCCGCTGCTGGCAGAGGGTGAGGCAGCGAGAGGGACGGCGCAGGGGAGCCCCCTGTGGCGCTGACAAGCTCGGCGATGCGGTCGAGCCAGTCCTCCTAGAGGTCGTCGACGGGGCGGTAGCGCGGGAGCTCGCGCGCCATGCATAGAGCATCATGCGCGTCCACGGGCGCACGAAGAGCGTGGGGTGATGAACCGGCCGGGGTCAGTGATGGAGTGGCGGTGCGGCCGTCCCGCCCCACCGAGGGGTGCAGTGAGGATGCTTGCTGCTCGTTCCCCGCCGGGCCGGTGGAGGCATTGGCGGCAGGCGGTGGAGAACGACGGGGTGGCCTGCCGACGGGAGTCGTCTGAGCAATGCGGGTGGCGAGGGCAGCCCGACGCTTAGCACGAGCACAGCGAGCGTCCGCCATGGAGACGATGGAGCAACGGGACGCGGACCAACGGAAGGGAAGCTTCGGCGCACCCCTACCTGGCGCGCCAAATGTCGGATCTCGGGTTCCGGCAAAAACCTTCAAGATTCGAACACTGGGGTGCGCGCGAAGATCTCCTTCTACCGATCCACGTCCTAGCTTCGCTAAGGTCTCAAGGCCTAACTCGACGAACGGGCAACACAAAGGACACAAGATTTATACGGGTTCGGGCCACCATTCTGGTGTAATACCCTACTCTAGTGTGGTGGTGGTGGATTGCCTCTTGGGCTAGGGATGAACAGTACAAGGGGAAGAACAACCTCCTGACGAGAGGTGTTCTTGTGCTTGGCGAACTAGTGGTTGTTCGGATCTCCTCCCTAGCTACGGTGGTGGCTAGTCCTATTTATAGAGGCCCTGGTCCTCTCCCCAAATATTAAGCGGGAAGGGAGCCAACAACGGCCAATTTGAAAGGAGACAGCTAGTACAGCTTATCCTGACAAAAGCAGTCTTCGCTTACAAAAAGGCTCTAGTGGTGACGCCGCCTTGGGCTCCATGGTGACCTTTGTCTTGCCGTCCTGCTGGTCATGGTCTCGTTGCACTGATATGGAAACGTTTGCTTGACGCCTCGGTACTCCGCGCCTGCGCTTGTTTCCTTAGCACCAAAGAGAAAACAAGGACACTGTGCGCGCCAGCGCCCGCCTGATCTTGATCGTCATGGCTCAAGTCATTGAAACCTCACGATGTTTGCCTTTCTTTGAACTCTCCTCCCCTCGCGAGCCAGCCTGGTGAGGGCGCTCCCGAGGAGGTCTCGTGTCGTCCGCCTCGCGAGGCTTGGCCCCTCGTGAGGGTCTTGGATGCTTGTTGGTGAAGATGAGCTGTTCGGGCCAGCTCGTAGAGCAACGCCGTGGGCCGCAGGCAGGCAAGTCTGGGGACCCCCGTTCCCAAAACGCCGGCACTTTAGTCCCCACCCTTTAGTACCGGTTGCAGAACTGGCACTAATGGGCCTTACGAACCGGTCCCATAGCCCGGTTTTGCACTAGTGAGGTGCAACTGACATGTGGTGGGAGGACTCTCTGGTAATAAGTAACATGTCCAGAATAAGGTCGAGTATTGACACATACACATGGACCTAAATAGTGAACTACCATGCAAGAAAATTAGTTCTTACAACATTGTGCTTAACACTAAACTTTGTCAACTAGCATACGGTACTAAACTCACACATTTTTCATGCAACTCCAATGGGCCTTTGAGAGTTAGAATTTTAACTGGGCTGAGGTACAAGATATAGTGGACCAAGGTCCATAAAATATAACATAATATTTTAATGAGTCTCGTATTTGGGTGACTAGTAATTGTCTATCTGCAATGCATGTTGATATTAGGCATTATATTAACTGCACAAAAATATTAGGTAGGATATTATTTACAAAATACGTTAATATTTGGTATGGTATTAATTTCACGCCAAACGTGTTGAGGGCTCGCCATTGGAGCAATCTAGATCGTTGGATTGACCTGGTTTGATGTCCGACATTACTTGGATCTACCCCATGGGTATTTTTAGATACTAACTACTAAGTAGTAAAGAGTAATGTGTATGTGCAATGCATGTTAATATTAGGAATAAACTTTAATGCACGTTGATATTAGATAGGATATCAATTACGTATTAATTATAAAATTAACACAAAAGTTGATATTTCATATGAAGTTATTTTTTGCAAAAATTGTATGATTTTCATTGCATATTAAACATGTCGAGGGCTCACCATTGAAGTAACGTAGGCCATTGGATTGATATATGGTTTAATGGCTAAGATTAATTTGATGCGCCTTTTGGTCTTTTAATATTGGTATATATATAGATATAGATATAGGTATAGGCATATTTGTGGGATAAATTAAAATTTTGTAAAAGTTTCTTGGGCACTTGGTCTATTAATAAATTCATAAGAAATATCTGGTCACTTGGCCAAACTAAATTGAAAACCAGAATCATGGGCACCTGAAAGAAATTAGAATTTAAAATTTAAAATTGGTGGCCATGGGTCCTATATATTACTGGTTTTTTTTGCTGGAACATATCACTGTTCCTTTGACGGGTGTTCATGCATGATGTAAAACGGCCGGGAAGCTAGTATGTGCATCTAGATCGATGACGCGTCACAACGTCGTTTTGACCGTTGGGAGGTCCAGCCGCATCCTATATAAACAATGCCCGGCCCATTTTTGCCAGCCATCTCTTGGTGAACCCCCTCTTCACTCAAATTCAGCCGGCCCGATGGCTCGGAACCGGAACAGCGGCGCACCAAACAGAGGGCTGCCGCCACGGCCACCAACGATTCTCCCTCGCCTCTGGCCACACCAGCCCTAGCCCTAGCCACTGAGCTTTGCCTCTTCCGAGAGCCGCCGCCGAGCCTCTCTCTCACGCGCGCCGCCGTCAAGCCTCCCTGCACGCCGGGCCGACGGGCCTCCTCCCTGCGGTGAAGACGAAGCATGGCGGCGACGTCGAGCTTGACGACGACGCGGCCCTGGAATAGGCGCGCGCGGACTCCCTGAAGATGGCGAGGGAGCGCCAGTGCACCGCCTTGCAGCGATTCGCGCAGCGCCATCGGGGCCGCGACGAAGGAGGCGTCATCGTAATCGAGGATAGAGACGAAGACGACGCGCCGCCGCTATCAGTCCGTGTTGGCGACGCCGGTCAGGGGTCCACAAGGGACGGCCGCGTCAAGGAGGAGAAGCCCGACAACGACAGCGGCGACGACGGCGACTACTCCGCGTTCATCCTGTTTCTTTTTTAATTAAACATATTATGTAATAAAAATCCGCGACTATTATGTAATATATGCCGAACTTCGCCGAAATTCGTCGAACTTTGCCATATTTTTGCCTTTTCTGAACGCGCCTGGGGCGGCCTTGGGGCGGGCGGCTGAGGACCAACTCGTCCCCAGACCGATTTTTTGCGCCGGCTCATCCTCAGGCGGCGATTTTAGGCGCCCCCTGAGGGCCAACGGCTGGAGATGCTCTTCCACCCAACTCTAAGTTTTGGAAGGAGTACCGCAGTGGAGGAGACCCCCCGGCCGAGATAGACTTTCTGGGCAGTGGGAGTCGTCCAGCAGTACCGCGCAGCCGCTGGACGGCACCCACGAGGAGACCGACGACTAGGCGAGCACCTTGGCTTGAGCCACCGAGCTGTACCCTGTAGCCTTGTGAATTCGAAAGCTCATCTTCCCTCAAGAAAAACTAAGATCCATGATTTTGATGCTGTTAGATCGATCAGGGGAAACAAAACTGCGTACCCATAAGATGAATTCATGTACTATAAGATTTAGTACCAATCTTTTGTTTGTTTGATCTGTGTATTTCCATAGATCTCAGAGCAAATAAGTAATTAAGATAACATAAACGATGATTTGATTGGTGTTCAGTGGCAGGCGGAGACACCCCCTCCGCCCCCAACGATCGACGAACTCTTTGATAGCTACTAGGAGTAATTACGATTATATTTGGCAAAAGGGCCCATTAGAAAGCCCAGTCATGGTCACGGCCTCCCCCGCTCTCCCCCGCTCCTGCTACTAATCCTTGCCGTTACCTAAAAATTGCCCTGGGGTGATTAACGTATGATCTGAGACTATTAGCACCGCCAGCAGCCGCTAGCTTGCAAAGTTCGATCAAATCAGGTGACACCGGCTCCGCGCCCAGCCAATCCTGCAAAGTACACTATGTCAATTCTCCGGCGTTTCATTCTCAAGGTTAGCACTATTAAGTACTGTCTCAATTCCCCTCAACCCTCATCTTATATTTATCGAATTGTTCAGCCAATTTTAGTTTTTTTTTTGAGGATGGATCTACGATGCTAATTTATTTGTAATTTCTTCCAATTGTACGATCTATGAAGCGTTTGTGAAGAGAAAATCATCGCCAAACACCATAAAGATTAATTCGAATTTTAAGCATGTTGTTTCAAGTTCCCCTTTTTAGGGTATGTTGTCTCTAGTTATGACCCTATTGAGAGGCAAACGTGCAAGTTACAAGTCCCAATCCAAAGGAAGACGACTTGCTTCGAAATTAGATGATAATCTACATTGGTGCGGAAACCTGGCAACTAGGTTATCTTCTGTATCGACACATTATCTAGTATTGTGGTACTTCTTGTTTGCACTTCACAGGTTTTTTAATCAAGTTAGCTTGGCCAGCCTATACCTAACGGGAGGCACTAGGATCAAACTACTGATATGTTGGTTCACTCGGTGACCATTGGATTAGTAGCATAAGAAGTTCGATCAATAGGACGGAAGGCTACGCTGTTTGTTAGATTCCTTCCTAATAGAGCGCTTTTACTAGCCTTTATTGCTTGCTTCCGGTACAAATGCTTCCGAAACGCACGTATATGCTGAGGTCCTTGTTGCTGCTGCTTCGATCACACAGAATGCCGATCTGATGCTGGTAAAACTTCATGCTTCTTTATTTTACAAAATTTATTCAACAGTTATTTAGATGCCAGTAAAATTTGCTTCCAGTGCATATCAAATTTCATATGATCTGGTGAAAACATGTGTCTGGTGTAACATTTTATTTGGATTCCACCGCAAAATAAAAATGGGTCCTATGGCAAGATAATTTGCTTCTATCGCAATCAAATTTAGGTTAACCCTAACAAAATAGCCCATTGTTTCCATATAGCAGAATTTTGCATCCAAGAATTCCACATAGGAAATTTTGAGCCCCATGCATCTTCTTTTTATTATGTTTGCAACACAAGAAATCTTTGCTTCCACCGCCCTACAAAAAGTGTTTCCATCGCAAAAATAATTTTCTTCTGACAACAAGTTTGTTTCCATGCTTTCTTCGTTCATACAACATCTTCATGTACTAAAGATTTAGTTCTTTCAAGACAACAATGATATAATGATGTAATGATTTTTAAGTTCATATCGTGTCCATAGACTATAGACTTACTTCCCTTCATCTAGCATGAGGTGCTCTTCCTTGTGTGGTCAGATCCAGGTGTCGCTGCGCTTCTTAGCATATTTACCGTTTGCTTTAGCATAATTCAGCTTCGGTCTGCTTCGTTATTTCTAGTGAACTGAACATGTACAAAGTGTAGTATACTGACATTATGAAAATTATGTAAGTAATCTATGGAAGAAAAATACATAGACCAAATAAACAAATGTCAAATCATATGAGATTATGTCATATTACAGCAGTGATAATAATGAAAATAAATTTTGGAACAGAAGTAGGATATATGAAAGTAAAACAACGGACACAGAAGAAGTATATGTAGCATAATTTAGAAACTCCATAGCATGTAAGAATCATAGAAATAGAGCTATCTCAGCATAACTCATCTCAATTTGAAGCATATTGAAACAGATATTATAAACCAGTCAGCTGGTGTAGTTGGCCACCCGGAAAGGAAGACAAAGCCCCATCGGCATTGCAGGTGGATGGCAAACAACCGTTGGTGGGAGGTGGGCCGGGGCCGTGTCGAGTTGGGCGGTGTGGGAGATCCATCTGGGTGCCATTGTCAGAGAGAACAATGGCATCAAGGAAGCAGAAAGGCAATGTATGGTTTACAATGAAAGAATGAACAAACAAAGAATCAGATGGAATTATGGAGCAAATTACATATAAGGAAGAACATATGTAATATAATATGGATGTGTTGCATGTTTCAATGGGAATAACAATGG